>NW_020884920.1:395035-588039 GCF_003945725.1 Corapipo altera | reverse complement strand
CTGCCCGGCCGCGGCTCCGCGGGGCCGCCCTGACGGGGCCGGGGCTCGGCGGCTCCTTCCGCCGGGAGCGGCGGCGGGACGGGCAGGTGAGGGGCGAGCCCGGGGGGCGGGCGGTGCTGCGGTGGGGCGGGCAGGGCAGGGCAGGGCAGGGCAGGGCGGGAGGCGGTCGGGCCGTCTCCGCCGCGCCCTGCGCAGCTCCCGCCGCCCTTCCCGGCGGCTCCAGCGCTGGCGGAGCCCTGGGGAGGTGCCGGTGCCTCCGCGCAGCCCCCCGGGGGAGGCGTGCGGGGCGTTCTCGGGTCGCCACCGGAGCCCCGCGGCCGCCTCCTGCCGCAGCGAGCGGGGAGCGGGGGCTGTGCCCGGCCCGGGGCCGCTCCGAGGCCGGTCCCGCCCGCCCCGGCCCCGCGGAGGCGGTGCCCAGCCCCGCACGGCTCCTAAGCCGATCCGGCCTTAATGCCCGTCCGGGAGGGCCCGTGCGGGGCTGCCGGGCGGTGTCTGCGCCTTGTCGGGTTTGAGGGGCGCGGTGGGAGCCCCGCGGGTGCAGAGCGGTGGCCGTGGCTGTGCGGGGGTACCGGGGCAGAGCCCGCGCGGTTCGAGCGGTACCGGGGAGAAATCTGAGCCCCTTGTGCCCTGGAACAGGGTGGAGCCTGTGCTGGTGGTGGTTCACATCCCGGCACGGCCCCTCTCGCCTGCTTTCTCCTCTCATTGCTTTTATAATATGGAAGGAGTTGGGATGTTTTCCTAGAATTCTGTAGCAATCAGTGTTACGCCAGGCAACCGGAAATTTTAATTAACAATGTATCGTGTTTGCTTAAGTAGTTTTGGTTCTCTCAGAAATACCTGGCTGAGCTGTGGGATGAGGAATAATTTAGCAGATCTGATTTTTTTTCCCAGTCCCCTGAGAGTACTTGACAGCTTCTGCCTTCATTGAAATGCACGTGAGCCACAAGCACTGAGCATCTTTCAAAATCGAGCAGCATCTGTCTTCATCTTCTGCAGCACAGCCAGTGCAAAGGGGCCTAGAGTGAAGTCCTAGAAGTTTACAATCCCAAATGCATTTGGGATTTTCCCATAATTCTCCAAACAGTTTCAAAAGTTCATATGTAAGAATATGCAGAAACTCTCACTTGTCTTGGTTGCCTTGATTATTTTAATCCAGTTGCATCTGCCTGCATTATTTTAATTCTGTCCCATCTGTAGTTTCCCAACTCCATAATCTTTGGAACTTTCTGAACCTTTTTTTGAACTTTTCTGCCTGCCTGGACTGTCATTCCAGGTATACAGACTTTCATTTATATATTTGCCCACCTTTAAGAGACTACTCCTTGTTACCTGGCTCTGTAGTTATGATTGTTTCATAATCCATAGTGCTTCCTTTACTCCAGACTTGCTAGTATTCTGGTTGCCTAAGATTAAATGCATAATATTTTCTTCTGTTATAGACACTGTTTTGCAGAATTTTAAGTGCTAATACTGAAAGGCTTATTTTCATGGCCTTTATTTTCCCAGTGGTGTGTACACTATCATTTTCACCTTATCTTCACTTTGTTCCATTCCATTTTTCCATATTATGTCCTGTACTATCCTACAGGAGGATATGAAGAAGGTAAATGGCTAGTCCAAGAGCAGACAAAGATGCATGCCTTCACAGTCCCAGCAACAATGAGGAGAAAAAAGGTCAAAACTAGAGGATTTGTCTTAGTTATGCTACAAATAATAGGAGAATTTTGCTCATGATCTTCTCCTGGCATCACTGGTTCTCTCGCACTACACATTTTCTTCTCACTGTTACCTATTATTCACCTGTTGGATCCAGGTTTTTAGGTACTTAGCAGGAGCAGTTGTAGAAATCAAAGAATTCTGGAACATTCCCCCTGGGATGCCAAGGGAATTTACTGTGCTGTTGTTTGACAGTGACCCAGTTGGTTCAGATTCTCTGCAGTTTCACCTCTGCCATTCACATCCACAGAACAAGTCAGTCCCTCTGTACCAGCACTTCTATCAGTCAGAAAGCAGGCAGGCAACTCTCCTTAGGCTCTTGTGTTGAAAGCACAATTGCCATTTGACAACAAAGCAGTAGTGTTCCACTCTGACTCCAAGCAAGAATTCCTCTTTACTTTCATTGTGTTGGATCTGAGTCCTTTTTTCTACCTTTCCCCTCCTGGTCCCCCGCTGTGTAGTTAAAGGAACTGAAGGCAAAGTTCAAAATACTCATCAGTAGTTCTGACTGTTAGACACACAGAACAACCAGAATTTGTCTGTTTTGATGGCACTCAGAAGGCCAAGTGACAGAAATACCCTGGCCTGTCTTGACTTCTGAAAGGACTGGCCTCACATAAAAGGCTGACCCCTCCCTGAAGGGCAGGGCTGCAGTGCCCAGAAAATGCCAGGTTATTATGTGATAGAACTGGAATGGAACTCAGCCAGGTGTCTGCTGTGGAACCATATTTATTCATAAATATTACATCTATGAGTATTAAAGATCAGATCCCAAAGTGGTTGGATCTGGTACAAAATGCCTTGGAAAGAGGTTTCCTGGCAGCAGTAGGCAATATGTCCATGGATTAAAACTAGATGTGTGCTTACAGAGAAGCTCCCTTTCACATCTCTGCCTTTGGACCTGTGTAGGGGTGTTACTTACACCGAAGGTGGCTGAGAAGGAGGTACTGTGGGATACCAGGGCTTTGTGGAGCTGAGGTGAACAGGGTGTGTAGCACCATCAGCATCACCAGATCTTGGGAGTGGAGCTGCCTGCTATGAAATGGTCTGTGCTACTTAGTTTAGAGCTGAGTTCTGTCCCCAGCCTGCCAAAGCTGTCCCAGTCATGTTGTGACCTCCTGTAGGATGGACAGTAGTGGGCTGGTAGCAAGGTCTTTCATGTGGCTTTGCAGAGCCATCTAAGAGGTGTGACTGCATAGCTCTGCCAAAGAGATCTGGCTGCCAGCTTTGCACAGGCTCTTCTGAAAAATCATCCCCTACATCTTTATTTAATTTGGCTGATGATGGCTCAAAGCAGGACTGATCTGTAGTAGGTTCAAGATCCATTTTTAAACACATCACTTCTATTAATACCTTCTTTTTGCCTTTCAGATATGGCCATGCCCAGTTCCCTTTTGTGGGCTGTTGACATTTTTGGGAGGGTTTACACCCTGTCTACTGTTGGCCAGTACTGGGAGCTCTGTAAGGACACACAGCTGGAATTCAAACGGGTGTCTGCTGTCAAACAGTGCTGCTGGGGAATAGCCTGTGATCACCAGGTGTACACCTACGTGTTCTCAGGGGATGTCCCTATTAGGTACCAGGAGGAAACCTATGAGAACCAGGTATGGCAAGTTATGGTACCACCACACACTTGGCAGAAAGGGCAAACCCCTACCTCAGTCTTGGTGTGCTTTTCTCACAGGAAGATTGATTTTTTGTTGTTGTTTTTTTTATTTGTTTTCACTTTTTACCTGAAGTTTCCAAAGAGTATATATGTGCCAAATAGCAGGTTATTCTTTTAATATTTAAATTCCCAAAGGAGTTTTACCTCCCTGCTCTTAGCAAAAGCAATGCCAGTGTGAGCCATGGCCTGTTCTGTGTGAGCCATTTCAGACTGGAACATTCAGCCTTTTCACTGAGTGGTTTCCTTTCCTTAGTGACAAATACACAATTCCCATAAGAAAATGCCCAGTGGAACTGGAACTTCCAGGCAACAAAGATACATTGTCTTTTTATTTATCAAAGATACAATATCTTATATGAGTCTTAAGAAAATGCTGGGTTTTAGTGTTTCAAACACTTCTCTAATAAAGGCATGACTTTCCACTAAAGTGCATTTCCAGCTTTTTTGCATAGAAGTGTAAAGATGATCCTCCCTGTATGGTGTACTTCAAAGTAATGTCTTTAAAACAGTATTTAAAGGAAATTTATCAATTTCTTTTAAGTTAACTAAAAGTTGAGAGAGAAACCAAGCACAGTTTCTTGAGCACATTTTCTCTCTTGAGCACATTTGTCTGATTTCTAATGGACAATGGGATAAATAGAAATTGAGAAAAGACACTAACTTATCTGCATGGGTAAAAATGCAGCAAATTAATTTTATGCATTATTTAATATTGATACAACTTTTCAGCCATTTAAGAAGGTTCCTTTTGTTGTGTAAACAGGTTCTTTAAAAAAGCAAAACTTAAAATTTTATTTGTTATTTTAAAACTTTTTGTTTTGTTTGTTCTAGGCTATGAAAAATGGAAAACAAAATACTAGAAAGTACAAAAGGAAACATTCTACAAGAGCTCACAAGGACAAAATTAAACTCAAGTAGTTTACAGATAACGTGCAAAGCAACTTAGCCATATTCCTAGTAAAAGTAAATAATATTTTGTGTAAAAATTATAGAAGGATTTTGAGCCACTCATTTTCCATGTGCTCGAAAATGTAAGACAATATTGCATGACAGATTTTGCCAGTATTTCTATAGTATGTAGGAGTGTGGGGAGAAAAATAAAAATGACAGCTGTATTGGTGAAAATCCTTGTGTTATTTGTACTGCTATTGATTCAAGCCAGATTAGTGGGAAAGAACCCTCTGGTTTAACATAAGATACAGGGGAGATTTGCTCATATAGTTATCTTGACACAATTTCTGGCACAGAAGCAGTGCTATTTTTCTAGTGCAGACAAGATATTAAAAATTTTTGTCCAGAGTGTAGATTAGAAATCCCAAGGCCATCTAATGCAGGAGTGTCATGGTGCCATACATCACAAAAAAAAAAAGGCACTGTTAGGAGTAAAATGTATCATGAGATGCTCCTATTTGTGAAGCCAAAGAGGACTTGGTTGGGACCAACTCTGTAGTCAGCCCTGCTTTGAGACTTAAACAAAGTCTCAAAGTCTCTTCCTAAAAGCACTGTGTTAGGGAGGGGCTCACAGAGGGAACACTTTCTCATTGACCCCAGGAATTCATTCCTCTTCTACTGCAGAAAATAAGAAACGTGTCTTTTATGGCTCCCTGTAGATGTCCAATATGAGATGATGTGATCTCCAATAAAATCCTCTATTTATTATTTCTGGCAGCGCTGGAATCCGGTTGGTGGCTTTTGTGAGAAATTACTGCCCAGTGACCGCTGGCAGTGGAGTGATGTGAGCGGGCTAAAACATCAGCAGCTCGATAGTTTCACTCTGCCTTCTCCACACTGGGAGTGGGAGTCTGACTGGTATGTGGATGAAAATATTGGAGGGGAACCAACAGAGAAAGGGGTAGGTGAACAATAACAAAAAGAGATCTATTCTGGGAATCCTTAGTCTGTAAAATAAAAGGCACTTTTATAGAAGTGTAAAAGATCTGTAAAAATAAAACTTCCCAGAGATACATCTTCCTGGGAAATAGCTCAACTCTAATACAACACAAGGAAGGGTCTTGTTTGAAGGCTTTTGAAGTCCATAGGAGCTTCCTTAGAAGCTTTTTTCTTTTGATCAGGCCACGAAATGCTGGCAACTGAATGCCATTGTTATTTAAGATCTTTACTCCAAAACAAGCAAAATGTTTTACTGTGTCTTGTTTGTTCTGTGTGTATCATGCAGAGGAATTTGGGATGATTCATAAATCATCCATGGAATTAGCTGATCTGTTAATCAGGGCTCTTGAGACACACACAGTAACTTGTACTGTGATCCTCGTGCAGAATTGCTCTGAGTTATGATTTCAAGCTTTCCCTTGGTCCCATATTTCATACAAGAAAACCTCTGTTTGCAGGGCTGGACTTATGCCATAGACTTCCCCAGCACCTACACAAAGGATAAGAAATGGAATTCCTGTGTCCGGCGCAGGCGGTGGATCAGATACAGGAGATACAAATCACGGGACGTTTGGGCAAAGGTTCTGGATACCTTTTAAATACTAAATAAACTGTTCTTCTGAAATAATCAATTATAAGTGCAGGGAAATTAATTTTTTATTACTTATCAGTAGACTGGACCTGGATTCCTTGACTTCCAGCTTGCTATTCTTGTAAGCATAAATGGAAGGCTGGGATTATTACCTGTGGTAATAAGGTGCCAAATCTCATGCTGATGTAATTGGAGATGGATGCTCAGCTCCACTGCAAATTTCAGACCAGCTTTTTAACTTCCTTTGGTTGCTTGACAAAGCACTCTCATTTGAGGTGCCATCTGCCCGGCATCTTTCACCAGCTCTGTCCTTTATCTGTATGAATAACTGTTCATTAATAATTTTTGTTCCATTCTAAGAACATACAAAAATTGTAATTTGTGATGTTACAGCTTTCCAATTCTGTGTGCACTGCAAAAATTTCCTTTAGGTAGGGTACAAAACACAGCCTCCTTCGTGCTGCTCCAGCAGCGTTTCCCCTCTCTCTGCTTATAACAGCCTTGAACGAGAGGGAGAGTCTCCATGCTCAGCCACTTTAGGAAGTGATACATTAACCAATCTGCAAGACACAAGTTAGGCCACCAGTGCAGTGTCTCCTCTTCTCAATCTTCCTTCCCTTTGCTTCAGATCGTGTCACATGATGATCCAGAGCAGCTGCCAGACCCTTTCAATGACATCTCCATCGGAGGGTGGGAAATCACCGACGAGCCTCTCGGCCGCTTGTCAGTGTGGGCAGTTTCTTTACAAGGAAGGGTATGTGTGTGTTCCCTGTGTTTTCTGACACAAATTACTAATGGAAAGGAGTTAAATACTTCTAAAAGAAGGCAGGTTTGTTATTGTCTTATGTTGGTAATGAAATACGCCGTTCGTGCATCTGGCAGAGGATGAAAAGCTGCTTTGGGGCTACGTTATGTAACAACTTGGGTTGTAAATGGAAAGGCTTAAGTATCTCAGAGAGTTACTGTTTTATGGAAGCCTTAAACCTCTATGAACAGGTGAATCTTAAAACTTGGAGTGAGTAATGTCTTATATCCTGAAAAATTGCCCAGAGTGCTGACTGTGACACTGGTAACCAAGAAAAGGAGCCTTAAAACCTGATAGAGACTCTTGCAAAGCACTGTGCTGTGCCTCTGTGGTGGAGAGACAGAATTGTTTTCTGAGACTCACTAATTAGTAAGTGGTCACCTCCTGGTTTGGCAATGTGGTACCCAACTCTGAAATGTTCTCATTTTGTTTTCTGTTGAAAACTATACGTATTTCTTTGTTGTTGTTGTTGTTTTTAGGCCTACCATAAGATGTCTCTCCTCTTTTGCTCAGTGCTGTAAAGATTTGACTCTTGCTTTCCTTCCTTTGTCCTTAGAGCATGTATCCAACATTGCTTTGTCTCTAGACATTTTCTAACTTGTGGTTTCACAGGGCAGTTTGTAATATTTTTAAGAGATAGCCTGAGCTTTCAGTCACACTTGGCACTGCCTGGAGAGGCAAGCAATCTTGGTTAAATTGTTTAAAATAAAATTCCCTATGCCTCATACTTTCCAGCAGTACGTGACAAGCATCCCAGTCTACAGGCTTACTTGACTGCCATTGTAAAATGCTTTCATTTCCCAAGTAACAGTCACCAGAGAAATAAAATATTTCTAAAAATGAGGATTTAATACTCAGCAGTCATCTTGTGGAGCGCTCATGTGACTACCACAGGATGCTTTCTATGCTTGACCTTCCTATTTTGGCTGTGATCTATAGAGAAGTGCACAGTCCAAGGCTAGCAAAAGACTGGATGTCACTGAAGGCTGCACAGAGAATGAAAATTTTTCCCCATATTGTGGCAAGTTCTGTTCAGTGAAAGTGAGGTCATGCTGTCAGCCAACAGAAACATTTTTGTGTTATGTATTTGTTCATTCTTGGTTTATATA
Organism: Corapipo altera; assembly: GCF_003945725.1. Lineage (NCBI taxonomy): Eukaryota > Metazoa > Chordata > Aves > Passeriformes > Pipridae > Corapipo > Corapipo altera. The sequence goes on along the minus strand of NW_020884920.1, from coordinate 580,261 downwards.
ACATGCCCTGCAATACACTGAAGTGGTTGAAATGTTAAAATATACACAGGTCTTGTAGCAATAGGTTTCTGTACCCAATCCAGATTCGATTCTATGATAAAAGCAGCTCTGTAGAACAGCCTCCTCCCTTAGTACATAAGGAAATAGCTTCAACTGCATAATCAACATAAGAAAGTACCTTTAAAGGTCAGAGTGCCATACACTACGTAAAAACATCCCGTTGTTAAAGGAGGACTGTTCTTTCCAGTTTGTCTTTATGCTTCTCTCAATGGTTTCATTGTTATAGTGATATTTTTCCTGGGTTTATTCATCTCTGGTTTTTTAAAACTTGTCTAGGTATGGTACAGAGAAAATGTCTGCCACCACAATCCAGAAGGTTCCACGTGGTCCTTAATCACCACTCCTGGTGAAGTTGTACAGATCAGCTGTGGACCCTATGATCTCCTTTGGGCAACTCTTTGGGAAGGGCAAGCTATTGTGAGAGAAGGAATTGATAGGAATAACCCTCAAGGTAAAGTTTGTTAAATTTAGCTGGAAACCCCTTTGATTTTTATAGTGGTGAATAAGAAACTAACCTACAATGCCTTCTGGGTTTTGTTTCATGCAGGAATGTCCTGGAGTATTGTGGACTCTCCAAGCTCTGAAAATGGGATTATGCACGTCTCTGTGGGTGTTGATGTGGTGTGGTGTGTTACAAAGGATAGAAAAGTAAGAGGGATCATGATCTGCTTCTGCTTTTTTCTTCCCTTTTCCTGTCTGCTTTTCTCAAACAGGAGTCCTTGCACAGGAAGTGTTGGGGATTTGGACTCTCTATCCTCATGGTTTGGGGAATTCTAGTTCCCCTTGCTATGTTATGGGAATGCTCTGTGGTTTATGATGGATGTAGTTGAGTGTAATTTAAGGAAGAGTTTCTGTTTTCTCCTGGAAGGAATTTTCTAGACCCAGGTCAGACAGATGTGGCAGGTGGGCAGGGATGTTGGTGGGGATGTAATAAGGAGTCTACTTTTAGGGGATTTTAAGCATTGAAATGGAAGGGACTCCTGCTGCTAAATCTTGTTTCCACATGGGTTGAAGATTACATCAAAAGCAGCATGGGGAATATTGTTATTTACTCTTTCCTGCATGATGCTATTTTTTTATCTTCCTACTGCAACTGTTGTCTCTTGATCAGCGTTTTAACATAGGGGTTTTTTGTATTTGTTAGGTGAGGTGTCTTTTATGTGGATGTGTGACTACTTTCCTCTTGGGCTTTTAACTTAGAATCATAGAAAGTCTCAGCTTGGAAAGGACCTGTAGGTATCATCAAATCCAACTCCCTGCCCCTTGCAGGGAATCCTGGAAGTTGTGAAGAATACTGGAACACTCTAGTATTAGAGTGCTCTTGTGCTGGTTGCAATCAAATCCTTTCCTCCTGAATTCAGAACCATGCATGAACTCTGTGCATGTGTCGCAGTTGTGTTGAGTTTCTCTGGTTTAATGAGTCACTACTTGTCAGCTGAGCCATGGCAACAGACTGTGCCCAGCCTGCTCCATCTGCCACAGAAATCCACTGTAATAAATGGAGATAAGCTGGTGTGTTTTCCTCCAGATCTGCCACAGGACAATCAAGTATACTGATGTTATTGTATTCAACCAACAACTTCTAAAGGAGTTGATTGTCGCTATATGACTCTGTGCTACATATAGAGGGAAATTTTTTCAGGTACCCAACCCACAGAGACTCTCAGATTGGTAAAACCTGATCTAAGGGAAGATAATTTAAAGAGCTGTACCACTAAGAAGATCCCTCTGACAGTTCCCTCTGTCAGCTCTGCTTCTAGAGTTTGAATACAAGAGCACTGAAGGCCATTTGGAATGATCAAAAATAGCCTACAGTTGATATGTAATAGAAAGCAGAGAAACCAACTCTGTCACAGAAAGTCATACCAAAAAATCTTCCAGTGGGCTCTTCTGGCTGTAGTTGGACACACAGTGTGGGTACTATTAAGAGAATTGCTTTATCTTTATCTGATAAAGAAAAAGAATCAAGGAAATAATTGAATTCTTAAGACAATGCAGCAAGTCAGTATTAGAGATTAAGATTAATCCACTAAAGAAACTAAATTCCAGCTGTCTGCCTGCTAATGCAGAAGGAACAAAATTTAGGCTTTTCTGCTGTTTTTGTTGTAGGTGTGGTTTAGAAGAGGAGTGAACTCACATAATCCTTGTGGGACAAGCTGGATTGAAATGGTTGGAGAAATGATGATGGTAACTGTAGGCTTAAATAACCAGGTAAGAGAGCTGCATACCAGCTGTGGGGATATTTACTTTCCCCTTTGTACAAGCACTGTTCACAAGTGGCAAGGACTGTCAGCAGTGCCAGTAGGGCTGGCTGAACAAGAGGTCCACGGGCTTGAACTGCTAGAGAGGAAAGTGTGGCTGAATTCTGCACCAGGAGATAACAGTCAGCATGTGTCTTGAATGGCACAGGGAGGTGCACACAATTCTCTCTTGATGGTACAGAATTTTGTACTGCATCTACAGTATCAGCATTAAGGAAGAATGCAAAAAGAAAATGCTGTATCCAGCAGCTCTTTTGGGTTGAATTCTGCACCATTGCACCGTTTTTGTAACTGGTATCTACTGCATTCCAAGCCATTTCCCTCACCAAGCCCTTTCCTTCCCTAGGTGTGGGGAATTGGCTGTGATGACAGAGCCATTTATTTTCGTCAAGGTGTCACACCAAGTGAGCTCAGTGGGAAGACATGGAAGGCAATTGTGTCTGGCCGAGAGAGCGACAGATCTCAGACCGGGAGCTCAACAAGTCTGCTCAGGTACCACATGAAATGCCTGCCCAAGACTCTGTACACCCAGAGTTTCAATGCTAGGAGATATTTCTTTACATTCAAGTGGTACAGACAGGGAGGAGTGGGGAAGGCATCTCCAATCATTATGTATGCCAAAAGGCATTTGCATTTTTTCCCGTTAAAATTACCAATAAGCAGCAGTTGTTGGATTCAGAGTAGAAACCGAAGCTCCCACATTGGAATTCAGTGCATGTTTGCAGTAAAGCATGTTCCTCTGGGCTTTACTACCACTATCTGGAACTAGTCTCTAATAAGAGGAAATGTTGTCTGTGAAATATCATGAAGGAGTGTCAACTCTACTCAGGAATTACCCTTCCTGAGTGTCACTGTACATTCCTTTTCCTTGAGAGATTAAATCAGCTACTCCATGCTGGCCTATGGGCTGTGCAAGACATGCCAATGGACCTGGGAGTGCTGCAGAAGCTACTTGTTTGAGTCAGTGTGTGCTGAGAAGACCTCTCTAGCTAAGACAAATCATAAAGTTAATAATGAGCTTTGAAAAATCCTATTTGTTATTTCATATTTGCCAAACGTGATGTTGCTTCAATGTTTTTCCTCAGAGTTGTAGGCAGCCAACACCTCCAACTGTTTGGAAAGATCAATGAGATTCCTTTCTGTGGTTCAGATTTATTAGACTGCTCTGCCAGATTTGTGGTAGACTCTTTCCCCTGATAGAAAAAAAGAAGTCTGTTGTTTCTCTGTGTGTCTGTGGTCTAAGGCCTGTGGTAATTAATGCTTTGGATGATAGTTAATTAATTGTCTATTTGTCCTTCAGTGCTGGCTGTTTCTTTACTGATGATATTCAGACCCAAACAAATGCCATCATTCAGGGTGATGCAGACACTTCCTCTGACACAGAGCTTCCCAGCGTGCCCATGAACCCCACCAGCACTGTCCCCGTGGGAGCTGCATCCAGCAGCAGTGGGAACAGCACAGGCAGCCAGGCAGAAATACCTGCAAACCTCCCTGTGGATCCTCTGGACTCTGATCAAGGAGAAGCCACCGCTGCTTCAACAAATCATGAGAAAGCTGATCTTGAAATGCATAAATCTGCTGCGAGCCCAAATCCTTCTGCAGAGCTGCAGTGGACAAACATTGACTTGAAGGAGGCCCAGAAGCAGCCAGTGATCTCTGTCAGCAGCTTTGGGGACACATCCAGCCTGTCCTCCCTGGGCGTGTTCCCGGCGGGAGCTGAGGAGCAGTACGGAGCTGATGAGCACCCACTGTGGGCCTGGGTGTCTGGGGGAGGCTGCCTGGTGGATCTGCACAGCCCACTGAAGTGGTTCACTGCTCCATCAGGTACCACCCAGTCACCACAGCAGAGCCTAGTTCCCAATCACAGCACAATAAGCTCTTTAAGACAAATACTGTTTTGGTTTTTTGGAATGAAGCCATGGTGAAAGACTTCTGATAACCCACTTACTCTTATTGCAGTTTGGTAATAGGCTCCACGTCTGAGCACAGTGCTGCAGTATTTAGCTGTAAAGCACTTTGGGCTTGAGATATATAAATTAAAAGTAATATTTGCTCTGAGTTTCCTAAGAATTTTGTAAAATAATCTGTGTTCGGTCAACATCTCATTTTTAATTGTACTGAAACTGCAACTTGTGGAAAAACTCATATCACTGAATAGTAACAGGAAGCAGTGAAAAGAGCTCTCCTGAGAGATGCAGATGCCAATAAGTCATTCCTGCCATTCCTACTGAGACAGGCCTATGAGACAGAAGGTACACAGAGGTATTGTGAATGTCAGCCCAGCTGATAATTGGGTGGCATTAGAATTTAGATTCTTGACAGACAGTGAAATATAACCACATTTTCAAAATAAACTGTGAACTGTGGCATCCCAGTATGTAACAATATAACTCTAAATGCATTGTATCACCTCATTACCTTGCAGTTCAGTGACAAAATTCCCATTTTGACAGATTATGGCTTGGAAAGATTTTACCTTTCACAGAACTGTGTTCAAAGCTCCCTGGAGTTTACTGGGTTTGCTTCTGCTCTAGGTCTGTCATGCTCTGTGCAGTCCCTGTCCCTGTCCATCACCCCAGCTCAGACAGCAGCCTGGAGGAAGCAGATTTTCCAGCAGCTCAGTGAAAGGACAAAGCGGGAACTGGAGAATTTCAGGCACTACGAGCAGGCTATTGAGCAGGTGAGTGGTGGGGACACATCTCTTGTCTTCTGACACACGATTTGAACTTACTGTCAGCTTCATATTCTTGCCCTTATTCCTGTCTATGACAGCTTTCCTGGATTATTACTGTCTGAGCTCCCTGTGGGAAATTAACAGCTTGTCAAACAAGGAACAGCAATCTTCCTCTAAAAACATTATCAGATAGTTTTGTATAGGAACAAACAAATTGGTCAGCATTATCTGAGTACTCTGAAACCTCAAATTCTCAGAGAAATGTTAGCAACAGCACACATTGTATGGATTATTCCACCACAAGATGAGGCTTCTTAATTGAAACAGTGACTCAAGTAGATGAACTTTCCTCTCTGTGGCCATTAAAAGATTAACTTGTATAAATAAAACAATGATGCAAACGTCAGTGGCAGCTGTTAAATAGCAGCACTTCTGTTTGATGTTCCCTTTGTTATGGCTCCTTGGCTTTTTTCAGATTCATTCATATTTTTGGTCCCTTCATTGCTAATTGCCAAATGACATCTGGAATTCATTTGATTAAAAACACTTGGAGCCCAGGGGTTTAATGAAGTTTAAAAAGATTATGTCAAAAGCCTTTAAACTCCAAACAGAGGTTGTGTTATAACAGGAGCACAGTAGAGTCAATTAGTACCTGTGTGCTTGCAGAGGTTAAATGTAAAATACTGTTGCACATATGCTATTACAGTGCCCTTCAGTCCATTTTTGTGAGTTTTCATTTTGCCTTCAGCTTCGGAATGCTCTGTGTCAGAATTAACTGATATGATGCAGACTAAGCTTCAGCAGAGAGAACTTGTGGCAACAAAAAACAGTATTTAGGAGAAAGAAAAAGAGTTTACACAGTTTCCTTAATCCTGTAAATATGTGTTTGCCTTGTAGTCAGTTTGGGTTAAAACTGGAGCCTTGCAGTGGTGGAGGAATTGGAAGCCTCATAAATGGATGGATGTTCGAGTGGCACTTGAGCAGTTCACGGGGAGCGATGGAATGCGCGACAGCATCCTGTTCATCTACTACATGTACCACGAGGAGAAAAAGGTGTGTCCAGCCTGACACCCTGGAGAGAGAGCATTTGGCAAAGGGAAACCTCTGCAGGGAAATCAGCTTTCATAAAGGAGGCAAATTATGGCACTCTAATGTTCTGAGTTTTGGGAGCCAACTCAAAGGTAGCCCCGGGTACCAGCAAACCACAGACTTTTCTGAGTTGCAGCTCTGTCAATGCTACATCAGAAATACCCAGTCAGCAACCACCCACACTGCTTAAACCATCAGTTCTGCACTGATTAGGAGTTCTGTTGGAAGTTCAAAATGTTCTTGACTGTGAAGAAAGAGCCAGGTTTGGCTGGCCAGAGTCTTCACAAATAGGGTTAATGCCTACAGGCATTAATAGGAATCAGAGGAAGTGCAGGGCTGGAAATTGAGCCCCACTCCTTCTGTGCCAAGAATTGATTCTTTGCTATCCTTGGCAGGAGTGCCTTGTTTGGAGTCCTAAAGTGCAAAAATCCTGGCTCTGAGGAAGGTTTATCTGACTTCACCTTAGTCACAATTTTTTTTCTCTTGTCTTAGTACATCCACGTGTTCCTGAATGAAGTGACTATTATAGTTGAAGTGCTGAATGAAGCCAAACACTCCTTTGCACTGTACACACCTGAGAGGACAAAGCAGCGATGGCCAATCCGCCTGGCAGCCACAACAGAGCAAGAAATGCATGACTGGGTAATTCTGGGAATCTTCCATTTCAAGCTGGCAATATCTGCAATAAAACATAAAAGCTACTCTCTGAAATCTCAGCATTACATTTGCACTATCCAGGGTACTCATCTGTTTTCAGAGTTTAGGTATTTGAAACATCAAATTTATTTACAGACACCTGAGGCTTCTTGTCTCCTCTGGAGTTTGCACATGTGTTGGTGCTGCAGTTACCCACAGCAAAACCAATATTGTTCCAATTTCTGGATATAGATTAGAGTACAAATGAGTTTAGGAGTTGAATTCAATCTGTTCTTCTACGTTGGCAGAAGAACCATTCTCTGCTGTGACTGTTGTAGAAAGTCTTACGTGCAGGCAGGCAGATACACACTGGAGCAAGGGAAACCTGAAAGATGCTTCATACTGATCAGTCCCTGCAAACCACAGTGCCTCCAGTGATTGTGTGATAATTTCTAAACCCCTGAATTCTAGTGCCTTAGAGAAAAGGCTGCAGATTCACTTTGCTGATTTGGAAGAACATGCAAAGGTAAAGCTTTGTTTTACAGTACCGAACATCTATATTTTTGTTCTCACTGTAAATGGAAGCTGTTGGTTCTTTGCTTCTTGTTTTGTAGCTGTCTCTGCTGACCATGTCCTGCTGTGAAAGCAGACGGATTCAGGGCCCTCCTTCTCACCATGCCATTTGGTCTGTTACCTGTAAAGGAGACATCTTTGTTAGTGAGCCAAGTCCTGAGCTGGAGGCCGGACCACAGCTGATGCCCTGTGATCAAATGTAAGAGCTTCCAGAAGCTGTTCTTTCTGCAGGGGATGCCATCCAGCAAAGAATGTCCTTCCTGTCAATTCAGTGGCTTTGATGGGCTGTTGGAGTGTACAGTGCACTGCAGATGTCTGTCAATGACAGGGTTAATGGCAACCTTCATATTCACCACTGCATGTGAAGAAATCATGTTTTAATTCTTAGATGCTGGAACTGTTCTTGTGATTTCAAAAGTCTTTCTCAAACTCTTGTGATTTCAAAAGCCTTTCTCACTGAGATCTCATTTTTTGTGATTGCATCTTTAATGTCATAATTACTTAACAGATAGCCTAGACTAAAAGTAAACCTAATCACTGTAATTGGAGCATTCAGTTTTAACTGAGTCAGAAAATCTGAACTTTACAGTCCTCTGTAGACCCTGCAGTCCAGGAGCAGCTTCTTTACAGTTTCTATTACAACTGTGACAATATGGTACTTGCAAACTCCTCAAGAAAAACAACACCATCTGCTTTTTAGTATTTATTCAGAGAGAAATGCTTTCAGCTGGCAACTGCCTTCACTTACAGGTTGCCCAGGGGTTGAACAAGTGAGCATATTAAGTTGCCTGTCTTGAAGATTGTTGAGTTGCAGGCAGGGAAAGCACACATTCCTGATGGATGTGGTGTAGGGTAAAACATTGTCCTTTCTCTGGCAGGTTTTGGCGCCAGGTCGGGGGTCACCTGCGGCTGATCGAGTGCAACAACCGCGGCGTCGTGTGGGGCATCGGCCACGACCACACGGCCTGGGTGCACACGGGGGGCTACGGAGGGGGCTTCATCCAAGGTATGCACAGGGGGGCTCTGGGTGCACATTCCTGACTGACCCTCCTGGCTGGGTCAGCTGGTCAAGCTGTTTGTGCTCCCTTCCTGTAGCCTGACGTGTCGGGTTGGACGTGAACAGGCCACACCTTAGAAATGAATTGGTATTGCAGTTTCATATTTTCAGCTTAAGAGTGAGATATTGAATTTAAAATGTAGCATCTTAAGAGTTTAAAATGTAGTGGTTTTAGCTTTACTCTAATCCAAATTATTTATTTCTCACAGGACTGGCCAGTAGTGCTGATAACATTTATACACAGTCAGATGTGAAATGTGTTTACATCTATGAGAACCAACGGTGGAACCCAGTCACTGGATACAGCAGCAGGTTATTTAGTCAATTTATTGTATTTATTTACTGTAATATTATTACTGTCAAATGAAACAAAGGGTTTGTTCTAGCTTTTTGGCATAGTTATTACAGTTATTCTATTTTCAGTCTCCTTCAGCACTTATAATTAACCTGAGATAGAAGGAGCGGTGTTTCTCAATTTTCTAATTTGTAATTATCCATTCAAAATGCATTTGTAGCAAAACACTGCAGATTTGTGCTTTGTGATTGCACAAAGCGTGCCTACTTGCAACATCTTTCATTATTAAGGCCACGCAGTAAAGTTATTAGCATCTGTATATTCATACATACTCTGCTAAACACACTGGGTCCTTGAATAGTATATTTGAACAAAAGTATTGAAAATATATATTCACATATATGAGGGTCTATACCAGAGAAACTCAGGATTCAGCTTCCAATTTTAAATAGTGGTGAGGAATATCACTCTACAGAGAGTTCACACAGTCCTCAAGTTTGGTGGAACTGGAAGCAGTTGTACAAATTCTTTCCCACTATCCTCATCACTCACATGATATTTCTAAAACCAGAGATTAATGTCAGCAGAGTGTTTTGTGTATGAAAGTAGGAAGTGCTACAAAAAGGCTTTTATTCCCTCGCTTTTTAAATTCTCTGTTGTAAATGACCTTGCATTCTTTGTCTGCTGTTCCACCACAGAGGGTTGCCCACAGACAGATACATGTGGAGTGATGCATCTGGTCTGCAGGAATGTACAAAGATCAACACCAAGCCTCCTTCTCCACAGTGGTCTTGGGTAAATTTTGTCTTGGAAGGTTTTTTTTCATGAGGAAGGCAAGGCTTTAGCAAGTGGGATACAAGACTTGAGTTCAAGCGACCCAGATTTTCTTCCTGGATTTGTTGCAACATTTAACCTTGTTTTTCCCATTTCACTGGTAATAATCCATAGGCAAAAGAATGTTAAGCATCGAGTGGGTTTTTTTGTTTAGCGGGACTTAGACTGATCCCTTCCAGCTGAATTAAAGGGACCTGGGAACCTGTGTATGAATTTCAATTTTTAGTATTGGAAGATTTCTAGCAAGTCCTTGCACTCAGAAGGTGTAGGGAAACAGCAGAAGAGATTATTTTTATTATCCATCAGGTGTTGATTGGGCTTGTTATTGTCCCCTTCTGACAACAGGTGTCGGATTGGTACATTGACTTCAACGTGTCGGGCGGGACGGACCGGGAGGGTTGGCAGTATGCAGCAGACTTCCCAGCGTAAGGAAACACCTCCTTCTACCCAATCCACACTTAAGTCCTCATTTCATGTTGTTTGCTGGCTTGTACATCAACTGTGCTTTGACAGGGACACAACACTGCCTTGATTTCTCCCTTTTTCTGGGGACACTGGATATGTGCCGGGGAGGTTGGGCAGCAAGGTGAACTTAGCAAACTATTGTTTCAAGGGTTTTAAAGGAAGGAGGTGTGTCTGGTGGGCAGATATAGATGCTCTCAGGCTGGCACTGACATTGGAGATGCTCTGACATCCTCATGAACATCTATTTAAATCTGTTTTGGTAGGTCCTACCATGGTCACAAGACAATGAAAGACTTTGTCCGACGGAGGCGCTGGGCAAGGTGAGGAACTAAGATATAAATAAAAGGTATGAGCTTGAATGTTAACTGCTTACTGCAAGTGTCCTTTAGTTATGAGAGGAAAAGTCTGTGATAATAGAGTCTAACACAATTTCCCTAATAGACAGCACTAGTTTGTTGCAGTTTCCTCAGAAAAAATACACAAATTCTCAGTCTTTAATTTAGAGCTGCCTTACCTCTGCTTACCTCAAGATACATAACTTTTTAACAGGCCCCATCAAAGAAGGAATTGTAAAGTTATTCCCTTAACCAAGAGAGAGGAAGACTAGAACTGGATGTGGATTTTTCTCTGCAATTGAATTCATTATCTTGCTGTTGCCCAGTGAGTCTGAGAGAACTGGGGAGCAGAGGAGCACAAATTGCAGACTTTTTAGGTGGTCTTGGTTTTATAAAGTAATAAAAAAAACAAAACAAAACAAAACACAGAAATCTTGAGAAATCAGTAATAGTTCAAAATGCAAAACCTGATGCAAAGCATGATTGGTTGTTAAAAACCTCTTTCAAATTAAAAATACTGATACTTAATGAAAAGTACTGCTTAATGAAAAGACTTCAGGACTGGAAGTCAACAATGGTCTGAAAGACAAAGTCATTTATAGAAAGTACATACTTCTGACAGATTTGGGTTTTCTCTGCCTCAGAAAATGTAAGATAGTCACCAACGGGCCGTGGCTGGAAGTGCCTCCTGTTACCCTGTGGGACATCTCCGTAATTCCCAGTTCAGATGCAGATGATGAAGAAGCAGTAGCACTGTGGGCAATCAGTGACAAAGGAGACGTGCTCTGCAGGCTTGGAGTGACACAGCAAAATCCAGCTGTAAGGCTCCCTGTTTGTTTTCCCTGCCCTATTGATGTATTTAATGTCCTTATGCAAGTCCATACACAGTCACACAGTGACCTCTCCCAGAGCACCTTGGTATTTTTTACCCTTTTATGTCCCAGATTTGGAAGTCCCTGTCCATCAACTGCAGCACAGTTTGCTGCCCACTTCCCTTATAGTGCTGTTCCTGCATAATCTACCTTAGCTTGTGCCACAGCACTTGCTGGGGCCTCTCTCAGCCCCTGCCCATCCTCTCATGAAGCATTTTACTTCCACTTCCTGCACTGATAGCTTAGTTCCTCTTTTTTTTGTTGTTGTTTTTTAAATTGTTGAGAATGTACATCTCATTTAAATGATTGGTGAGGAATAGAATTTCTCTAAATTATGGTCCCAGTCTGGTGATATCAGTCAGAGTTTATCCTTTGACTTTTCTGGGCCTGGAACTGACTCTATTTAAGAGAGATGGGTCTGGACAAACCTACAGATTTGACTTTTTTTTTAATGGACTGGGACAGAAATAATGAGCAAATGTCCAGTAAAGTGTGCAGAAAGGAACAAATATTCCCAATAACTTCAAAAGGAATATTTATTTCTTACCAATAGACACATGCTGAAACACCAAAGTAGGGTGGATATGCACTGATTTTAAGCCATATTTACAATGGGGGGTGGGGGAGGAATCTAACAATATACTTTATTGGAATTTGGAGAAAAACTGCAGGAAATTGAAAGTTTTATAAGAATGATATTTTTCCTTCCTGTCCAATCAGTTACAATAGCACTGATCTGTAAGGCAGTGCAGCAGTGAGAACTGGAATAGTGTGTCTGGAATCTGAAGCCCCATATCATTTGAGTTTTGTGAGACTATTATTCTGTGTAATCAAAACCAAGGGATTATTAAAAAAAAAAAAAAAAAAAGAAGGCTTTAGTCCATCTGTTCAGACACATGTAGGTGCTTAAAATCCAGTAATTTAAACATAAAAGGCCCTATTGTAGACCAATTTAGCTATTTTCAAACAGTTGTATATCCAAATATCTTTGGGGATCAGCAACCTTGTTTCAGTTCAGTTGTAAAGTTACTAAGAATTATTCCCCATAATATTCTTCACTGTATGGGGTATTTTCCCATTTGGTAATAGTCAATGATATTCTGTCATGGAGTTTTTAACCTTTCCTTGACAATTCATTTTCCACTATTTTTCAGGGCATGTCCTGGCTGCACGTGGGAACAGACCAGCCCTTCATTTCCATCTCAATTGGGGCATTTTACCAAGTGTGGGCAATTGCTAGAGATGGTTCTGCCTTCTACCGGGGTTCAGTGTCTCCCAATAAACCTGCAGGTGAGTCCTTGTACTTTCTCTTTTACTCTTCTACACTGCCATGGCTGCAAAAGACCAACCTGTTTCACAGAGGCCTTTCCCACAGATGTGCAAAACACTGCATACAAATAATATGATAATTGTAGCAGTCGATTTGCTCTTCACTTGCATGATTTAAAGTGCTTGTTTGTAAAAACAAGCTCACAAAAATATATGAAGTGCAATGTCATTGCCAGCTTTCTTGCACAGCAATGTATTTCAACTGCAGCATTTTCAAGGCCTCTCATGCAGAGTTCTGTTTTCTCATGTTTAACTCAAGTATTTCTGACCTTTAGGTGACTGTTGGTACCATATTCCTTCACCTCAAAAACAAAAGTTAAAGCAAGTCTCAGTAGGACGAACATCTGTGTTTGTCTTGGACACAAATGGTAAGGATTTAAAAAGATTATTAGTTAAAAAAAAAATCCATCCCTATACACTGGACTGATTTAAAAAGGAGAGGCTAAATTAGAGCTGGACAGATGATGACTGGTGCTCCAAGAGGAGGAATATTTTGTACTGAAAGATTTGGAGTAGCAGTGCACTGAAGTACTTGGTGTTTGTTGTAACTCAGAGTGCCCTGGGTAACAACAATCCAGCATCTGTGCTCTTTGGGGGAGGGAAGACACAGATGAAAACTGCATGGCAGGATTTTGCCTGGAACCCCAAATGTACAAAACTGAAGAGGAATATTTACCTGCTGCAAGACCTGGATATAACCCCATCATTGCAAGATAAAATGTGAAGTACCTTTTGTAAAAGAAACAAGCCTTTAACACCAGATTTAGAGACCTTCATCTCGTTTGCTTTTGTTTTCCAGTGGTCCTTCTATGAACATTTTTCCCAAAAAAATTTTACAAAACAGTATTTGCTGTTTTTCAGAAAGGTTATAAAGAATAACTATAGAAATACAAATTCCAAAGTAGGAACCTCATTGTCCATCACTGTCACACATGAGCCAAAACCATGATGCATTTCCCCAGGACACAGGAAGAATTACAGCTGAGGTGTTGTGTTGTTTGCAGCACTTCAGCCAAACAGCCCCCTGAGCTGTAACCAGCTCTGTTTGTTTTCCAGGGAATCTTTGGTACCGGCAGGGAATCACACCGAGCTACCCCCAGGGATCTGCTTGGGATCACGTGTCAAATAACATCCGGAAAATGTCCGTAGGGCCCCTGGACCAGGTGTGTAGGAAGCTCCCTTGGATCTCATTAGTTTATTAAAAATTATGCATAACATACTTTAGTAATTAAGTGTTCTTCAGAATTATTTTTGTTTAGCTTTGTTCCACAAAGTGTTGGTCTAAATGCTGGAATCCTTGACAGCAAGACAAATAGTTGTACCAATGGAATGGTGCTCCAGCCCTTTGTTGTAAAAGCCTCATTTTTTTTTTTACAATGCTTTTTATATACTTAATCTCTTTCCTGCCAAGTCTTATCTGGCAATGTTTTAATTAGAACACTGCTCTATAGCTTGGGTGTCTCTCTACCTAAATTAGAGCAGTTTGGCCCTATTGAAGATCAAGACTGATTTCTGAAAGTGGTCAAACAGCTTTCATATCTGGGAAGAGCAGCACATTTTATTGCCTCTCTTTGCTTTCTTGAGGTCTGGGTGATTGCTGACAAAGTGCAGGGAAGTCACAGTCTGAGCTGTGGGACAGTCTGCCATCGGATTGGTGTCCAGCCCCTGGAACCTAAAGGCCTCTCCTGGGATTATGGCATTGGGGTAAGTGCTGGGGGCAGGATCCTACCCAAAAATTGTACATCCAGATGTCCTCAGGCACCCAGAGGAAGAAAAGTGCTATCCTGCCCAGCTGGTGAGTGTTGGAAAGCTCACATGTATCTGCAGGAGACTGACCTTTGTTCTTCAGTCTCAGGCTCCTTTTTTAAGTCAATATAATGGGCTGTGCAGTTACAGCTGGGAAGTTGTTTATTTGCATTTGATAAGTATTCATTTTAAATAGGGAATTTAAAAGTTATAATGGAAAAACTAGTAGAGTAAGGGCCATTTAAAAAGAAAAAGTGGGTTCCTTCCTGGTCTGCACACGATTATTCCTCATTGTTGTATCCTGAATTATTCTCAAGGTTTTGAGAAAGGCTATTTCAAGGTTTTGCCCCTTTTTAGGTTGGTGGAAAACCTGCAGTGGTTCTGCTATAAACACCTGACCCTACTGATCTCAGCTCCCTGTAATAAAAATAATCCTCAGGTTTAGCACCTCTATAGCTCCCTGCCAGGGAGGTCTGGTGTGTTTTATTTCATTTTACAAGGAGCCTTTTTACTGATTCCTCGTGATTAAATAGAACAAACTGAGTAGTGCCCATAAAGCATCACATCAGATATTGCACTTGCAGGGTGATGTTTCTCCTTTTGAATTTCTGTATCAATCTTTTCCAGGGTGGGTGGGAGCACATCACAGTCAGAGGAAATGCAACAGAAGCATCTCGGGCCACTGGTCATGACACCTCCGAGGAAAACCTTGCAGTGTCAAAGGATTTAGAAGATGAGGAGAGTAAAGGGAAAACAGAACACTCTAAAACCCCTCTGATGGTCAGTGAAAGTCAAGAATTGGACAGAAATGCTGTTAATTGTTAAGTTGTCACTATCTACATGTTGCAAACAGGCACAGTCAGTATAAGTTGAAAAGAAACTAAATGTCTATTGCTTGGAGAGAAACACATGACCTTTTTGTGCTACTAATGTGTTTGACTGAACTGGACTTTGCAATGGGGTATTTTCAGTACTGAATTCTTCTACTACATCATGTGTAAAACATGACTTGATAGAGCTCATAGTTTTGTCAAAGCAGGCAAGGTTTTTTTAACCATCATGTATTTCTGACCCTTTACCATAGCTGCTACACCCCATACAAATGTGAATATCTGCAGATGGTCACTATATTAACTTTTTTTTTTTTAAATATTATAGTTCCCTACATTTCTCTCACATTCACACACTGTTCTTGAGATTCATGTTTGAGCCTAGATGAAGATGTTGCATTGATTTAAATGAAGGCAAACATACCTGGTCCTGTTTTGTACCTGCACAGAGCTCTGCTCCCCTGGGTGCTCCCTGGGTAAGAACTGAGCTTGGGTTCCTGCTCCCATCAGTAAAATTAAATCCTGAATAACTCAGCTTGGGGGGCAGTTACCAGGAAGGGCCAGTTTGGGCTGTCTTTGCTCACAGTGAGCAATGTCTCACTCAAGAAGTGGAACCACTGCTTTCAGCCAGGCTGGGCAGGGAGCAGAGTCCAGCAGTGACATCTGTTCTGAACTGTCACTCCAAATGGGGGTAAATTATGTTTTGTCTTCATCTTAACTGGAACTGTGATAACTGGGGTGTACAGATGCCTCCTTAAAGGGGCTGGAAGGCACCAGACACTTGAGGAGTTAGGCTGTGTTCTAAGTCATTGCAAATTATGCTTTCACAGTGTAAAACTCAAGAGAAGAGCTTAAATTCTGACTTTACAGTGCAAAGGGACTTTACTGCTATCAGTGGAGTTTGCCAGTGTAATACTGATGGGGGTTCAGAATGAAGCTCTGCTCTTTGTTTTTAGTAAGTGATTTATTCATCCCTTTTTCCAACAAGAAACCACCTTCTATTCTCAAAAAAAAGCTTTTCTTCCCCAGTTACTTACTATAATTGGACAGTTTACATTCATTTTTCCTCTGTGTGTGTGACTATATGGAGTTATTTTTATATGATGAGCAGTTTGGTGTGGTCTCAGTACTGTATTTGTAGAAGTAAAACTTATGTTTGCACGTATTTAAGGAATATATTTGGTATTTAATGCCAAGGAAAGCACTGTTTCCAAGTCCAAATGTGAATGAAGACTGAAGATGCTTAACTGTTTCAAAAGAACCTGTTGATCTTTCCAGTATGTGAGTAGAGATTTCGGATTTATACCTACCTTGTGGGAGAATCATAAATAACATGTTTGCATTAATTACCATTATAGGTTTTGCATAACTTGCACAGTATCTTGTCCAAATAAATAACTTTATTACATGTATTTTTAGAGAATTATTAGGATTGTATTTTCTCTGCATTGTATCCAAAAGATTTTTCCTTTTAATAGTCAGTGTTTACATATCCAACAATCAACCTGGTTGCACACAATAAGCTTGATAATGTACCTTTGCATTTTCCCCTACATTGCCAAGTTTTACTTACTTTACTGTAAATAGCTGGGTTTAAGTGAAAAAAAAAAAGATAAATTATAAGTTGGTTGTGTTTGAGTACTAAGTATTTGCCTTCTAAAACGATTATTTAGAAAATTATTTAACTTAAAATATGTCATTGTTGTTGCTCGTTAAAATAAGGAAAAGTGACTTTAAATTAAAGCAATTTTGAAAAATAAAAGTAATTTATCAGAAAAAAAAAAGAAAGCTTCTTAAAAAAATCCTTTTTGGCATCTCCAAGAGCACAGCACTTCAGAAATGACCAAAGAGCATCCCACATCTCTAACCTGGAGAGATGCTGAGTGGAACAACGGAAAGAAAAGGCCTTGGAATTACTTATTTCTCCCATTACAATCAGACAACATATAAATACAACAAGGACTAATTTATCAACACAAGGCAGCTGTTGAATGGAATAAGATCCAGCACTGTAATGGCAACTGAAATCTGTATCTCAGCAATACTTCAATTAACATTTGAGTTTGAGAAGGCCTTCATCACATCTATTTTAGTGTCAAAACAGTTCAAAAGCTAAGAAAATGTCAGGTTGAGGCAGGATCCAAATAATCTCTCCAGTAAGGCACACACACAAACCATTGTGTTGTTCTACATCACAGCTGTGGATTGTTATGGGGGAAAAAACAATTCACATCCCTGACCAGCCAGTCCAGGAGACCTCCCCTTCTAGTCCAAATGAAATCATTGTGCTGTGCTGGAGCAAAATAAATAACACACCAACTGCCCAGTGCAGCACAACCTTCATGGATCCAATAAATCCTTCCTCAGCCACTGTTTCTCCTTGGACAGCCCTACTTTGTGGGAAGAAGAGACACACCACAAAGTCTGTCAATCCCAGTGGTGCAGGAGATGCCAAATGTCCCCTCTGCTATCCCAGCACAGGCCTGGGGGGTGTGGGGAGGATGAGCTGTACCACGGGGACCCCATGGGCACCAACTGAGGCCCCTCCAGCTTCAGGTGTGAGAATACAACAGAAAATGAGGGTTCCTCAGGGACATAAAACATTTTACTGTAAGAGGGGAAATGGGGCAAGGAGAGGTGAAAAAAAACCCCCTCATTTTCCTTTTTGAAGAGTTTCTGCATTTATTGTTTTATAGTACCAGAATCTAATACTAACCCACAAAGAACATGATCACATCAAAGGTTCATTAGCAAATAATTTAAATTGGCTAAATCATGTCTAACTTAAGACTATACTAAAGCATTTTTATCATTGTTTTGGCAAAAATAAGTCATTTGTCCCTTATTTATTATTTGTATTGCAATGATACCCAGACACCAACTAAAGGATGGTCTGGAAACACAGACCAGAACTGCCCTTACTCTAGAGAGCTTATAGTCTAAGAAAGCTTTGCAGATGTTTACATCAACAAGTATTTTAGAAGTTCTTATGCTTTGCAAGGTTCAAAATTATCAGAGCAGATCCATAAAAGATAAATATTAAGATAAATATTCAGATTTAGTGACTGATTTCCCATCCAGTCACTTCAGTCATCAATTTTATTTTCCTCTGGGGCCTGGGAGATCACAACAGGCACTGCAAGGCTGGGGAACAGAGCTACAGCCACAATTCTCCAAGCTCCAAAGAACTCAAGTGACACAGACCTTAAAAGCTCAACTCACAACCTTCCCAAGGAGGGTGACTTTCAAAAGTTACTAAAGCTTTATATTCAAGTCAGCTCCAGTGTTACAGGATAGATTTCCAAGCTCTGCCAAACCACACAAATACATTCATTATGCTCTGAAAAATTCTTATAGTTTAAGGTAGCTTTTTAATGTGCCATATAAACTATAGCCATGAGTGTTGCCTGTTTTTCTTCTAAAAAAAAAAAAAAAAAAAAGAGGGGAGAGCTGGAGGCAAAACCAGTCTCTTAAAAGCTCCAATTACTGACGTATTATGACGTAAAAAGGAAAAATAATGATGGCAGCAGCTAACTGTGGGTGCTCTGGCTGAAGCTATGAATCTACATGGCACATTTCTGTAGATGTTCCTCATGGTCATCCTCCCCATGCTGCTGTTGATAATGTTGGTACAATTTGGACCCCCAGGTTCCCCCCATCCCTTCTGCTGCTGGAAAGTGTCCATTGGACATATTGAGTATAATGGAGGTCAAGGACTTAATGTAGTTTTTGGCCAGCGTGAGAGTCTCTATTTTGGACAGTTTGTTCTCAGCCCTCACGTGAGGGATCACCTCCCGCAGGGCCTGGAACGCGTTGTTGAGCTTGTGCATTCTCTGTCTCTCCCTCTCGTTGCTTTCCAGCCTCCTCAGATGCCTGTCCTTGGCGCTCCAAGGGCGCTTGGCTCTGGCTGCAGCGATCTTGCTGCTCTCCTTGTTTCCCCCATTCCTCCTTTCTCTGCGCCGCAAACATTTCGCCAGTTCTTTTTTTCTCATTGCTGACTCCTCGGAAAATGCTTCTTTGTCAACAGTTTGCCTTTGCTTCTTTCCTTTGGTTTTAGTCTTCATGATTTGCTGGATGTGCTGGTATTAAGCACCACTGTGCTGTAAAAACATGCCACCGATATCGTTGGCTGTTGTACAGTTCCCTCCTGAACCAATGATCCGGTGCAGGTTGGTTTGACGTGTTTGTTTACTTGGTTCACTCACTGGAAAACCGTCACTGGCTCTCAATTTAAGTGACGTTCGTTTTAGAAGCTGTGAATGTTGTTACTCAAGATGACCTGTGCAGATGAACAGAGGAGAAAATCTTTTTGTAGAGAACAGATTCTCCTTCAGCTGGCAGGAAGAAGTTACAGAGGGAGCAGAGGACAAGTGAATGGAACCACAGAAACAAAGATGCAGTGAATCACCTACTGGTGATTCACAGATGCTTCTGCTTTCTTAGAAGTAGGCCTCAAACTAGAGAGATTTCTCTGTACATAAGAGAAAATGGTCTCCAAGCTAATCCAGCTTTCCTGTAGAAAAGTGAACTACAACTCAAAACTCATGTAGAGTACAATGGTCAATTAGATTTGATAACATGTTGCTTCAATTTTTTGATCTCATACACTCCTGTTGTGTCACAGCTCATTACCCCACACTATAATAAAACCATACACGGCTTCCCTCTACCTGTGTGGGGGGGTATTAAACAGAATCCTCAGGCTCTTAGAGTAATTCTCCTTGAACTCCTGGCAATTGCTTTGTGTAAGAACAGGTTCCCACTATGTTTTTGAGCAGTCCACTAGAGGGACACATGGCGCACTCACTTCCTGGAGAAGCTCAGTCAGCCACGTGTTTTCAGCTGCAGTATTTCTGCATTTTGGGGTAGTCCCCCCAAAAAAAAAACCCAAGCACTTCCCTCTTCCAACAATAATCCATTAACTGCAGGGTTTAATTGCAGTTGCTACCCCAGATCAACAGCAGCAGGGCAGGTTATTTCCCAGCTTATCCAAAAAGACACAGCAACACTCCTTCCCCCATATTAACAGGGCAGATGACAGCATTGATATTTTACCCCATCTCAGCCCAGATTCTGTGCCCACACTACATCTGAAGACAACAGCCTTACAGCAACCCTGTCTCTAACACCAACCATCAGTGTTACTGAGAGACATCCTCAGAATGTTCCTCCTGTGCTCTTACACTTGATATAGTCAGAGAAAGGTTTGGTCTAAACAAAATATATTTTTATACCGGTACTATTACATAGGAGCAGCTTGAGAGTTGGTGAGCCAATAAAAAATAAATGAAAGAAGAAGCAAAACCTTGCCCCAGGTGTGTGACTGCCCCAGCACAGGACATCACCCTCAGCTGGAGCAGGTGGTGGCAGTTCCCGGGTGTGCTGTGATAAACACCACTTCTCTTGTTTCTCGTTTCTCTAGAGCCAAGTTCAGCTGCAGGGCAGGCAGGGACTTAGTTCTCTGCCTGGGAGGGCACCCTGGCCATCCCCAGGCTCTGTGCTACCAGCGAGGCAGTTTTAGCAAACATGACAGGAACTCACAAAGCAGCTGGGTGAGGGTGGCACCCAGGTGATGAATGCTGAGAGAAAGACAGCACCAAGCAGCTCAGCTGTGGGAGCCTAAAAGAAATGCTGGAGACACAGGGGTATCTTCAGCAGGAAAACAGCATAAAAGGCAAGCACTGGGTTTGTTCTGGACTGTTTGTGTAATCAGCAGAAAAGGCCCAACTGCAGGACAGCACAAACCACCACTGGGGAGAGCTGCTGCTTGGAAGGAAAACAGCCCATAGGACTTGGTGAAGAAGAGATTCATGGAGGCAGCCAGCGGAGAAAGTTGGAAGAAAATCCAAGAGAAAGGAAGCTTCAGCAAACTGTGGGAGCAAAGTAATCTTTAAAACTGCAGACTGGGTAAAAGCAGTTGGGATATGTTGGGATAAGAAGGTGCCTAGCTGGCTGAGGTCTGCTTTCAGACTGCTGCATGCTGCTGTAACCGTGAGAAGAGACCCTATGGAGCCACAGGAGCTGCTGGGACCCCCCAGGGAGGTGGTACAAGTGTGCAAGGAGGAAACAGATTGAGGAGGAGTTCAGAACCAACACACTGGGGTGGTCAAGAGAAACCAAAGAGAGAGAGCAGCCAAATACCAACACATTTTCCACCCTCTGCAGCCGTCTACCAGGGCTGGTGTCCCTCCACTGTGACTTACCACTGCACCACCTGCAGAGAACGCACTTAAGGCCCATGGGGCAACATAGCAGAGACCCGCGGGGAGCCAGGAGCAGCAGGAGGCTCTGTGGGGGCAACAGGGAGGGAAGGCTGCGGGTCCTCTAGCCAAGCCGGGGTCTGTCAGCAGGAGCATGCGAGGGAAGCAGGACCTGCCTGTCGCTGAGGGGGCCGCAGGGGCGGTGGGGCTGCGCTGACACAGCCCCGGAGGCCCGAGCCCCGCAGGCTGAGGTCACCGCAGGTGCCGGCCGGGCCGCCCGACACGTCGCTTTAGCAGCGGGGGCGGGCCCGACGCAGGCGGGCGGGAGCTGCGGTCCCACCGCGGGGAGGCACCGGGCAGGGACACCCGGCACGCCGACACCCCCTCACCACAGCCGGGGGCCGTGCATGGACACAGTGGTCGGCACAAGGCTCCCTGCCGGGTCCGGGATGGTCACAGGGCTCCCGGGGGCACATGGCACGGGGAGCAGCACTGCAGCAGCGCGGGTGTCACTGATGGGCACCGAGCCGGGCACCGAGCCGGGCACCGCCACCACAGGACGGGGCAGTCCAGTGCCTCCTTCAGCGGGTGGAGGAGGCCAAGGGCTGTGTCAGCTCTGTTCTGCCAAGGGCTGAGCAAGTTCTCAGTCCCCGTGTGACACCGGCCCACAGACACAGCACTGCCATCCCCTGCAGGGAGCTGCTGCTGCTAAAGATTGCAAGTTCTCATATTCTTCGATAATAGGTTCTATATAGGATGACCAATTTAGTGTCATGGGATCTTTTACATCTGCTCTCATTAATGATGGCTGCCTTGGTCAAGTTTCAGTGCAGTAGTTATATTTTACCTAACGAAATTGTTATCTTGCTATCAGTTTCTCATTCCCAGCTCTCAGCAGCTGCCAGGACTAATCGGCTGTGATGTGATGTGGGGGCTTCCCCCACAGCCTCCACTAACCCCTGACTGCTGCCAGTGCCATCCCAAACTGAAGGAATAACAGGGAAAACCAGCACTCTCCTCCTGCCTCACCACGTGCTCAGGCTGAAACAATCTCAATCTCATGTGAAAGAAGCTCCCAATACAAGGACTACATTTACCTCTTTGGTCCATTCAGCACATGCACTTGGATTGAAAGAAACCAAGAAAATCTTCTAGAAAGAAATTAAATGAATACTGAGAAAACATCATTAACCTGTTTTCTGAAGAGTACTTATAAATTTTGAAGTCTGCATTCTTCTTACTGATACTTAATTTTATGATTAAAACCAATATTCAGTGTTCAGAACTACAGTTTGTATTTCAATTATTGCTGCTCTACTTACTGTACACATGTTACCTGAAGTTCTCACAAGGATATTGGAAGAAATTAAGGGTAACTACACTATTTAGTGTAGACTCATCTGCTGGGACTGTGGCTTTGAACTTTTGGTACTTTCTCAACCTCCAGACCCTAATAAATATATCTTACACTGGAACTACACTGTGGACCTGATCCATTGCTGCCATCTGTTTAAAAATGAACAAACAGACAAAGAGATTATAAATATATAACTGTATTTTATTTTTAATATTAAATATTTTTAAATTACAAGCAGTTTCTTGAATCACACTATGCATGATAATCAATATACAGTAGAAATTACAATTTAAAAATGTACACAATTTAAAGACATTTTGACCTGAAATTTCATTAACTATGATATATTGCCATAAACCTCATACCTGTATTAAATTACAATAGGAAAACCTCATACCTATGATTTTGTTACATAGTTTCTCATTTACAAATAGAATTAAACATTATATATACACACACATCAGTACCATTTATCATTTAAGTTACACCTACATCTGTGCAAGTTCAAACAATTTCATAAACAAAATTAACTGTAAGTCATATTCAAGTTTCTGAAAAACAGGCTGCTGGTATTACAAATACTTATTTTCAATAAGTTTATGATGCTTGACTCTCCTCTAGATTTCTTCCTGTTTTGTACCAAAACTTTTAACATACAAGGATATTTCTGTATGACTTAAAGCTGAAGTAATTTTGTACACTCCATTCTTATTTAAGGCTATTTCTTATAAGGCTAAATTACTTGGATTCCACCTTTCAGCAACTCCAACACAAATAGCCATGTCACTGACACCTGACAATGCTGACATTTTAGGATAGTGCTTAATTGTAAAAAAAAAAAGGTCTCTCTACCAACCAGCCTCCTTATGAAAGAGATTGAGTACTACATAAAAATCTGCTAAAAATACTGATAAAAAGAATGAGGCTTAAATGGCTTTCATTAGTGCATCAACAAGGATATGAAAAAAAAAAGTTAAATCCGCTCATTTCATGAAAATGGCAATTTCCATAAATGCAGTTATACACAGTGTATCTGCAGCTGGGGGATTTGGGAGAGTACAGGTGTTCCCATTGAAACTGGACACTCTTCTCGCTCTCTTGGCTTCTTACTACAGATCCCAAGTTTTAAACTTCTTTGGGTGGGAAAAATCAGATCTTTTAAATACCTTTAGTAGCCAAATTGAGACAATGCCTTCATTATTCAAACAATCCAGGTATTCTACTAGAGAAGGAATTAAACTGTAACCAGTCCTCATAATAAACCATTGAAAATAGATACATGTACCTCTCAAAGAGAGACCAGGCTTAAGTAGCTAGTGCAAGAAATTACCTGTAGTGAATGGTTTGTAACAAATCCCCTCATTATAATGTAACACATTGGAATTACTGATTCATCTTCATTGTGCCACTTGACTGCCAGGCAGATATTGAAGTATTGCTAGTAGTTGATCAGATCTTTAAGTATATTTTTCCCCCAAAAGACCATCTATATTATTGCAATCCAGCCTACTGGATTACTGAAATTAAATGTTTAAGTGAGGTGAGTCAACTTTAAATATTTCTTTCTCTTCATTGTACAGCTAAAAAGGACATTACCTTGCTTAATATAATACACATCTAATTTTGGAAAAAATGCTCCTTTGGCAATTCATTAGCAATGAGTCCATGTGGACAAAGGAGTAAACTTTCACTTCCTGTGTAAGATTTTCTTTAAACTCAGGTAAAGAACAAAAATCTTGGATTCTCATCAAGCAAAGAAAATTCTCAATGTGCAAGATAAACATCTGATTCTCCAGACTTATAAGAAACAAAATGAACCATCAAATTACAACATTCTGCAGTATATACTTTTACTTAACTCTGGATTAATTTTGTAAAGCAAATGATTCAAAATTAAGGCTGAACTCCAGGTCTGACAGGCTTCTCACCACACAAAGCAGACAAGCCCACACGTTTTTTGCAGACCATTGTGGAGTTTCATTCTTACTATGGTGAGAACTGCAGAAGACAGATGAAATGCCCTAAATCTAGCTGTATCAAGGAGTTTAATGTTGGAATTACAGAATTTCTAAGCAATAATTTGTGCACAAAGTCTATTACCGATATTTTTAAATATTTGGAGTAGTGCACAGCTTCCTTAAACCCTCTACAGTTATATACTGTAAGCCTGTATTAAGAACTACTTGACTTTGCCTTTTAAATCATGTTCTGGGAAAAGTCCATGGGAAAATTCAGTTCCTCACTTCATACTGAAGAACAGTTCTGACTAACCCCAAACCTGAGTGCCTCATCAGAAAAAGATATCTCAACAATTCATTGGCAACTTCAAATAACATAATAACTACATCGTTCCCTTTTGATCAGTATGGAAGCCATCCTGGTTAAGGGCTAAACAATGTTGGAAAAAAAAAAAATTGACATATTCCTGTCATTTTAAAACATACTTAAAAATCAAAATTAACATAGAGGTATACAAAAAAAAATTACACATCTGAAAATATCTAGTTTTCCCATCTTCATCTGATGAAAATTCTCTGGTGACAGGATCTGGACACAGAGCACTTGGACCACCATTAGCTCAAGCCCTGCCAAAACCACCACTAAAATACAAAGTACTGCATATTTCAGCAGTATTGTATTTGTATTGTAGTGTCCTAAAACACAAACCCAGGTAAACTGTTCCTATCAGTGTTTCCTACTGACCCACAGCTGCATAAGGCATTCCAAGAGGTCAGGGATTTGTTTCTCAGCTGAACTCACTTTGGAGTAATAATTAAGGATAACTTTTTTCCGAGCAGTTGGAAGGGCTGAAGCAGCCAGATGCATGGGAGAGTGGGAAGGTTAAACCCCCCCAGTGTCTTCCCTTCCCTACAGACTTCAGAGCAAACTTACAGGATGGCACCCTGTGCTCAGGATGCATTTCCAGGTGTACCATGCAGCCTTGCAGACATCTTAAAGTGGGTCTGGCCTTACCAAGGGTGCAAAACTGGGCATTAACTGTTAATCCAAACCTTCACTGTCATCACATCACCGAGAGGTAGATTTACCACAGGCCTCTGAACAGAGCCCCGTCTGCCATCAGCAGAAGAGCTTCAAAATTCACAGAATGTACAACTGAAGGGCCAAGTGTACCCAAAGCCAGGCTACTGAAATTAGTCTTTTTATAAGATTCATAAATTCCACAGTTTTGTACAGCCAATTTTTCCTCTTCTTTCTCCAAGGCAAAAATTGCAACAAAAAGTGGAAGGCCCTTAATTGTGATATAGTCAGATGCTATTACAGTTTGAGCAGTCAGTAGGATCATATGTAGGAATTAAGAGACATTCTCTCTTTCATCTAAAAATTCCAGAGTATATCATATATTCTTTTCCAGTTTCCTATAAAACATGAACACTAACAACCATTCTATAATCATTATCATTTAGAAATGGTACTGAATATAAGATTTCAGCAAGTCTAACATAATACTCAGAAGTTATGTACGTTTTACAAGTACCGTGCATAGCAAAGGCTACAAAAAGGACAAATTAAACTGGATAACTGGGCCAATTCAACTTGTCTTATTTTCCTTGAAAGATTTAAGATTTTGATTCTGTACATCATCAGGAAATAAAGGAAGAATAATCCATAGTGCAATTGTAATAAGCAAAGTAATATGTAGTGATATCTTTTTGAATAAATATGGCTCACTACTGATCAACTATCATTCATACAGTTCCATCAACACGGCCACCTGTTGCACAGGACAGTTATACACAATTCTACAACAGGTGTAGGTTCAAATAGATAATGAACTACATGGAAAAATATAAAAAGAATATTATACAATCTCATACATAAACCAGACTGTAGTGTAATTGCTTTACTTGTTTAAGTTATCTGAAAAATACTTCAAGTACTTGAAAACAGCGGCAGAATCGTCTGTCAATGAAAAGCAAAATTGCACTGATTTAAAAATACATTACAAAGTTAAATACACATTCAAATTAATGTCCTGATTTAACATTGCTTTCAGTGTTTACTTTCGTTTCTCAGTACTTCTTGATTACCTGTGGTACTCCAGGAGGATCCAGAGTTTACATAAAGAAGTCTCAGACACAAAGTCTGTGTGTTTTATGTATGTAGTCCGAGGAAGTTTAAATTAATTTAGTCTTTTTCTCCATCTTCACTGCTTCCTATTAATAGAGGAAAGGTCATAAGGTACAGTGAGATTCTTCTGCACAACCCTCAGTTCTTTGTAAAGCTCTTCCTAGAACTTGGCATTGGTTTGGTTAATCTTTCCCTACAGCTTTCAACTACTGTAAACATTTGGTACATTTATTCATAGACATCTGCTTCAATCACACAGTTCAATGTCACTTCCCAGGACACATAAGGCAACACAGGATGTCCAAAACAATCTCTCTTATCTGTAAGTTACTAAGCAGCAAACATTATCTAATCAATAAGCACAATACAGGAACAATACAACTCTCTTTAACACTGATTACACATTTATAGACATTGCCCATTAGCAAGGCTCTGCAATCAGTAACATTTATTTTTAATAATGCAACGTGTTACTGAGATTAATAATATGCCAACCTGATTCAAGTCTCCTTATTTTTGCTTCTCTTAGTCCTCAAAAATGTATCAAAGCTTAAATAAGCTTTTTGTTACAGACAAGGTTTGTTAATAAATATACTGCTGGTACTCAATATTGCTCTGAACAGATTGTTTGGCTCTCCAACAGAAACGATCCTACTCACAGCTCCTGAAAAAATGCTGCAATTCTTGAGAAAATGTCAAGAATGCACTGTCTAAAAAGCAATATGAAAAGAAACTAAGCTGTAAAATAAGCTCACACAATAATGGCAGAAACATCCTCACCTGTGCAATGAAAATAAAATTGTGACTTAGGACATTGCAATAATGAGAATTATTAAGTGCTACAGTGTGGCAGGTGTAACAGCAGTGCTTAAGGACTGCAGAGGTTTCATTTATGTAAATACAGCACTAGGGTTTTTACCAGAAAAATTCAGAGCTTGTCCTGTAAGTGTTCCATAGACTGTTCAACCACAAGTTTATAGTAACTTGAATGCAAATAATCTCTATGGAAAGTTATGTCTTAACTGAAACACAAGACCAGACATTACCTTTATAGTGCTAAAAATGCATTTATAAATTAAGCATTTAAAACAGAACAAGATTTGTTGTACCTATGATTTGCATCTTTGCATAACATTTTTAACTTGTATCTCTAAAATAATTTTTACAACTAAATCACTTACCTCCTTGCTCTATATCTGAATCTGTAAGATGGGTAAGAGAAAAGCTTGCCATGTTTGCAGGAGAGATAGAGAATCTGGAATAAGGGGATGAATGTGACCAGTTCTGATCAAGAGTCCTGGAAGGTGGAGGTGGAGAGAAGTACTTTGATGGCTGAAGGGGTGATTTAGAACCAATAAGACTATTAGCTGCCTTGGATATAAAGGATGGCTCTGGAGAGGAGAAGTCATCATCCCACTCAAAACCCCCACCTTGAGGGAAAAAAAAGCAAAAAGCATCATTACATTTCTGTAATGGAAGGTCATACACAGCTTTACAAGTAAGCCCCTGGAACACTGCACTAACCCCAAACAAAACCTGTACCCTGGGCTAGAGATTTGTCACCCACAGTTTAGTTTCCTCTCAGGATACCCTGGACACATCAATATATAAACAACCAGTATCACATTTTGCTCCTCAGGAACAGGGGAATCTGATCCCAACTGCAGTGTGTGCTTAGGATGTAAAACTGAAGCCAACATGGTACAGTGAATTTACAAATCACATTTAATTTAAATGACATTTCATAAAGCACTGTGCATAAAACAGTCTCAGTCCCTGCTGTGTGTAAATATATTCAAGTACCTTCTTCATCTGTTGAGCTTTCTGAATTTGCAAATCTGTTTAAGTAGCCAAGACTGGAGGATGGGACAGGAGAGCTGCCAGCGCCTTCCCCGTTCACGTCCACCCCACGGCTTCCCAGCTCCTTGGTGGGGGTTTCCTGAGGCAAACAAAGGCACTGCTGTAACTCTTTTTCCACACAACGTGTCCCTGCCCCACAAATACACTGCCCCACGTTGCCATCAGGTTGAACGTGGAATTAAAAGGTCTGTGAACTGTTCCTACTACACAACAAAACTCTGAGCTATAGATTAAGTACATGTAAGTACTTCTAGTTCTAAAGAAAGTTGTATCACGTCTGTGCTAACATACATGCAGGAAATCACTATTTAAATATTATTTATTATATAAAAAGGTTTCATATTTCTAGGAACAAAGCTAAAATATCTTCCAATTGAAAACAGTTCCCTTATCAGCCTGACATAGGTAAGGGTTTTTTTCCTCTTTAATAAAGCCTTATCCCCTCTCCCAACATTTTATTTTTCTTTTTAATCCCTTAATCAAGCTTTAGGATAAAGAGACAGACTTTGTACAGCTGGTGTTGGAAGCAGCCAACATTTTATCAGTTACTGGAATAACAAGTAAAGAGTTCAACAACTAAGAGCAGTTTCAATATAGCTTATTTTTTTCCTTCCCCTCTGACAAAAGGATTACTATTCTACAGGCTACCTAAACACAAATATATCACCTATGTTTTCTATTCCAAAACACAGTTAACTCCAATATTTATGTACGTCATCATACGCAACATTTCCAAAGCTTGACAATGTGACTGTTCTTTTAAACTCACTGGACTAGTTCAGTTGCCATAATGTTAAAATACAATCCCCTCTGTATCCAGTTACAGAAGTTAAAAATTGATAAAGCAGATAGGGAAACAAAGGTAACCTTGAATTTTATAAGCAGATCAGTATTTCACTGAGCATGAATCACACTGGATTAATAAAAATTACCATTACCATCTAAATGCTGTTCTCATCTTCACTCATGATTTTAGGTAAATTTGCCTTAATGCTCAGTAACACAACACTCAGAGTCAGGTTTCAGTTTGGGGTTTTTTTGTTTGATTAGTTGTTGGCTTTTTTCCCTTTCCTCCTTTCTTTTATAGAGGCATCTGAACTTAAAGTCCTCAAACACATTAAACAGATAAGCTGCTTCTATAAAGTTGCAATAATATTCTGTCAAAATAAATTGATCAGATCTGGTCCATAGTGCTGCTGTCTCACATATTCAAATTAAATACAGCTTACAAACATTGCAAAAACATCACTAAAAAACATGTTTCATCAGCACATGCAGTCAAGGGTCCAACAGCAATGGAGATTCAGGACTTGGCAACCAACCCTGCCCAAAGCAAAACTCTCCTTCACTTTAAATTAGTGCTGCTATTCTACCAGCAACATAAAACTGCACCTAGCCAAGTAAAAAAGTTGTTTTTTCTTTCTTATATATTCTTTATATATAAAAATAACCCACATCACAAACAAGCTCTAACCCTGCCAAAACAAGAAAGGTAATGTTGTAACAAGGTTTCCCCAAATATTAAGCTATTTATTCTACTACTACTTGTTTAACACACACACAAAAAAAGCAAACCAACAAAAACTTCAGTCAGTAATTAAAAAATTACCTGATCAAACAAATAGACTGTCACATCATCAAAGAACGTTACAGCCTTTTTCTCATCTTTCCAAAGCTCGTGTTGCCTTTCATTCAGAGGTTTTGGAAGTTTCAACAAGCTTCTCAAATGCTTTCCATCATCCTTGTCTGTAACTATCTCAGGTACTTGATAAACAGTTTCATCTTCACTGTCAGAACTCAGACTGTGCATGTGAAAAGTCCTCATGTCATCCTCAGAATCACTGTTTTCATCTTCCTCATCTGCATCATCACCATCTTCTAAATCAAGCATTCCAGAAACACTGAGTTTCCCAAGGTATTTTCCTTCAATATCTGGCTCTTTCAGTTTTTGTCCTTCCATGTGATAGAAGGACTTCTCACTGTTACTCAGATCTAAAGGACCGTGCATGTTGTGCACAGACTTTAAGTCTCTGTGTGAAAGAAGTTCGGAAGTGTTAGTGCCAACACAAGAGACGCTCTTATGGGAAGTCTCCGACAGTTTTATTTCATCCCTTAGGTTACCTTCCATCTCTATTCCCAGGGAAGTCAGAGTTGCCTCAGCCCACTCATCAGGACACCCCTGCATCCCTACATCCATCTCCTGGATCTCTAAATTGTGGTTTAGTTCTAGTGTTGTGTTTTGATTATCATCCTCCTGGTAACTCCTCACATCACAGATTTGCTGGCTCTCCTCAAACCCATAAGCCTCTTCTGTATGATTCTCCCCTCTGTTGGAAGAAACAACACACACAGTCTCTCTTGACAGATTTACAGACTCCTCTTGTTTTTTATCTGGCTCAGAATCATTATCAGAGAAATAGGCAGAGTCTCTATAGGAATTTTGATTTCCACCCAGAAAAACCACTGGGGTTATTTCAAAATTGCTGTTCACTGCATCTAAACAAGCTGCTGCTTCTGAAACAATGATGACTGGGTTAGAGGGTAAAGCACTGACACTGTTCTCACTGACACCACACAGAGCTGTATCCACACTGGAAGCATCCTCAACAGGGATATGGGAAGTCCATTCTGGAGATTCCAGGTTTTCTGTTTCGTAGCCACTGTCAGCAGGTTTATCAGGTGGCAAAAGTTTCTGAGGACTTTGAGTCTGTAAAGATTCTAAAACCTCATTTACATCTAAAGAATCCAAAGAATCAGGTGTTTCTAAGGCTTGTTCTACAGTTTGTATAGGAGAAGGACTGTCTTCCAAAAGACTATCCTGACTTGTACAGTCTGAAGCAGCAACAGAAATTAAGGTCACCTCTTCTGGAACATCCTTACAGTTCTCAAAGTGATTTGATGTTTCTTGTATTTCCTCCAATAAACATTCATTTTTTTTTAACATGGGAGAACTATCTTGCAAGTTTCTTTTCCTGTCTTCCTGATCACTACATTTTTCTCCATTAAAAGTTATTTCATCAGACTTGAAAAGCAGTGACTGCTTAATCTGTGCATCACACTCATCTGTTTCAACAGCAACGCCGTAATAAGGACCATTTCCAACATTATTATTTTTGGCATTATAGGATAGCTCTTCTTGACAGAGAGTATCAGTGTTACAGGACACAACTTCATTCACTTCTACATTTGAAAGTTTTCCCTCATCCTTCAAAATAGGAAGATTTCCATGTTTATCACACAATTTATGTGCTGCAGGTGGACTAGAAGATGCCTGCACCTCTACAGGAGTCTGAGAATTCAGATCTTTATTCAGTGTCACTGGGTTAAAATTTTCATCTTTCACTGCTTTAAGACTTTCATGTATTAAAGAAAAGACCTGTGCATTTTCAGCCAGCACAGGCTCAGGCTCTACAGAGTTTTTATTTGAAGTTTCTAATATACTTTTTAGAACATCATCTGATTTTTGCCCCAGATCACTGCTGGTTTTCTTAGAGAATAACCCTGTTAATAAGTTCTTCTCTTGAAGAAATAAGAAGTTATCAGAAAGTTCTTCTAAAGATATCACATCAGACTGGTTAGAGATATTTTCACATAAGGAAACTGTTTCTTTTTCAGAAGTATGACTAGAATGCTCCTCCTCAGAGCATCCTACTGCCTTTCTATCATCTGTGTTTGAGTTCAAAACAGCTGGTTTAAAGTCTTTAGGAATATCATTTGTTTCAGTAAACGCAAGTATTTTTCTGTTTGTCAGTTCTTCTGATCTGTCAATGTCATTAAATATACTCTGGAAAGGACTTTCTGGGCTACCAGCAGCAGGCAAAAATTCCTCTTTAGGATCTGTATTGTAGTGGAAGAAGTCCCCATCAGTACTAGATTCTTCAACATCAAGATCCCTGAGAACCGTGAAATGAGAACTTTTTTCTTGTACAGCTTCTTGATGATCAACTTCTGTTGTTAACACAACTGACTGGTTATCAAAATTCATGCTGCAGCCACTTCCTTTTTCCTCTAATTGGATATAGTAGTCATTTCCCACAGAAAGCTTGTGTGCATCAAACACAGGTAACACCCCAGGGACAGCAAGTGATGTCTCTTGGCCACTTCCATCCTGTGCTCCCGATCCTTGCTCTGACAGTGACCTCTCAAACACCTCCACTGGATAGAAAATACTTGTGTAGGTCATTGCTTCCTCAGGATTCACGGGACCACATTCATCAAAGTGATCATGTTTAGCTGCCTCCCAGATATACTCAAAGCTGAGCCCATGGCTTGTTTCAGTTACAGTCAGAACCTCCTCCAGCTCATGGCCAAGTCTATCTCCTGTGAAGTGATCCAAGATTGGAAATGCAGAATTAGTTGCTTCTCTGTTTGAGGTGTTTGGTTTCAGAGCATTCCACTGCTGTTCAAAATCGATCTCTGAGTCCCTTTGGCTCTGCATGCGCAGGTAAGTCAAGAGTCTGTGCACTTCTTCTGCCGTCGGTCTCTTCTCTGGAGGCAGCCAACAGAACTGCAGAACTTCATACCTACACAAATGGAAACATGTTTCAATAGGTTTCACACTGAAAAGGAATTCATAAAAGTCAGATATCTAACAAGCCTCAGAGTAGCAATACCACTGGCAAGAACTTCCACCTATAGCAAGTCCTTTTACCCCTTTATCCAGAGTTTGCCAGGAGAATGATTCCATGTAGCAATTTCAATACGCTTAAGAGACCTGAGTAACTTGAGAAAACTTCTTCAGCAGCTTTAAGAATAAATAAAAACAATTGAAGTTTACCATCTATCAGAGTAGGGTTGCTCCAGACGTGGCTTGAAGGGTTTGACCTGCTTCTCCTTGATGACATGGGTCAGGACTTCCCTGTCGGAGAAGTCCGAGTAAGGCCGAGCAGCGTTCTCGAAGAGCTCCCACAGCGTCACCCCCAGGGACCTGGGACAGAGCAGCAAGTCACTGTGCATTCTGTTTGAGAACTAATTCAGAGTTGCTTTTCTAAGAAAGTAAGGACATGTAAAGCCTAACTGGCAAGAAGAAATAAATAAATATGACTGCCCATTGTCCCTAGACAATTCTAAACTTCAGAACCTGTTACCTTGGGTTTTTTTGACAGAATGTTAGAAGCCTGAAGAACAAAGTTGCTTGAAGGCAATGACAATGAAGGCAACAAAAGATAAGAGGCCTTAAATGACCCAACCATGGGAAAAAAATTACATATAATAAAAAATAACATTATATTATTATGTATTGAAGCAAATTGTTATGTATCTTGTATAGAAGCAAGACGAAAAAGCCTTATGGTAAGTTCAACAGAAGCAAAAGCTTTAATCAGAAACTGCAGTTATGGGTTAAACTGCTAAAAGACTCATCTCTGTTTCAGCTTTCAAAAAATTCCTTGTTTTTAAGCTGCAGTGGTCAAAAGCTGCCTCTCTGCTCAGTGCTGTACATGCACTGTACACAGCACTCATCACATTTTCAGTGATTACGGTGATTACACAAGTAATCTTTCTGTGCTCAAAATGCAAAGTGACTCACTCTGCATGTGTTACAGTACAATAATTTAGATTGGAAGTGGTGTCTGGAATCATCTAGTCCAGACCTATTCTGTATGAAAGGCACTAAAATTCCATTTGGAAACCTTAAGACCCCAGCTGCTCATAGTCCAGATGAACTAACCCAAGATGAACAGAAGAACTGTTTGCTTGCTTGGAGGATGGAAGCAAATCAGTATTTACATAATTTCTATCTATCCCACTTGCATTCTGCAACCCTACCTTTAAATCAGCAAATAAAGCCTAGTTTTTAATTAGTGTTTTCAGAAATGTTAGCCTAATCCACAATTTCCATCATCTAAATTTCTTGGGGCTTGAGAACTGAAGTAGAACTTGGCAATTTCAAAAACGTTCCTCTTCAAGAGCTTCCCCAGCCATTGTCTATCAGCTCTTTGGAGCAGAGACAAACAGTTAATTGCTGCCCTCAAATGCTGCAGCAAGAACACAGCATTTTAATTAGGATGCCACTGTTCTACCAATGGAACTTAAATCAGGGT
This sequence comes from Corapipo altera, assembly GCF_003945725.1. NCBI lineage: Eukaryota > Metazoa > Chordata > Aves > Passeriformes > Pipridae > Corapipo > Corapipo altera. The sequence goes on along the minus strand of NW_020884920.1, from coordinate 545,658 downwards.
TTAGTGGGATCAACTTTTCATGTCATCCCCAGCTCCTCATTATTGGAAACACCACTTACCATCTCTTTCCTTTAAAAACATTTGAGGGCACTTGGTAAACACACAGTAATGATTTTTATCAGCAAAAACACCTATTTTTCTGCTAAACATTTTTGCTTACTCCAACTATTCTCTCAACAGATTTCTAAGCATCTTTCCAAAGCAAGACACAGTTTCAGGTTTACAGAGATTACCCTACTGTACATCTGATGAAATAAGAAAGGACAATTTAAATATTATTTACTCCTTCATTTGATATTTGAAAATCTGTTCACAAATCTCTCATTGAAGTAATTTTAAGGCCTTCTACATACCATATGTTACTGTATTTATTTTGCTCTGCTGATAACAGTCTGTCTTGAAAACTTGTTACTAATTCAGGTGCAGTCCATCGGAGAGGAACAAGTTTCTTCTCATCTGTCTCAATATAATCTTCCTAAATTATTGATTAAGAAAAGAAAATAAAACAAAAAAAGAGACTGAACAAACATTGGATCAACTTCCAAACATTGACAGTTCTTTCCTTAATATGGTCTTACGTGATGCCTATGTAAAATAATCATAATTTAAAAAAAAAATCCTATTTTCCCCAACTAGCAGAGAATAAAGCAATGGAGGAAAGGCATTTACTGGTCACTGCATAGCAGAAAACCTGACTGCCAATTTCTTATTTAAGGATTAGTACTCACAAAACGTTTTAATTAATGTCTTGAATTTTTCACTTGCTTGATATATTTAAATATTGTTAAAATTTTCATTAAGAAATTTGAATTTTTCTTTCAACTGCTTCCTTAAAATTCATTAAAATTAATTAGTTCATATTTTAGGACTACTATAAATAGGACCTAAAAAGGTAGATTTACCAGAAGCTTCTTCCTACAAGCACAAATTCTACTCATCCCTAGAAAGTTCATTTATTCTGGTACATCGACTTGCTACAGTTATTTGTCAGTTGTACTTTGAAAGTTCATTATTCAAATAAAGGACAATCTAGTATCATTTTATAACTTTAAAGGACGCTTGTTTTAACTTAGGCCCCAGTTCCTTAAAAACAGTGGTGCACAACTACATTAACTTACCTTATACCTACTGAATCCTATCCCATAATCTCCTACTTTGACATTTAAATCGGATGTCAGGAAGCAATTCCGTAAGGCCAAGTCACTGAAAATGCAAACAAATTACACTGAGACAAACCTACAAGTGTTCCATGCAAATTGAGACAACGAGTTTAACAGAAGTGACACCTCCTGGAAGAGTCAGGCCAGAGCTTAAAGCATCAACTGAAAAGCCAACAAAAGTTATTTAAAAAAATAATTAAGAAATCAAGGACCTATTCACAGTTATAGGTCACAGTCACAGGTAGCAGGAACTAACTGGTAACACAAACAGTGCCAAGGATTCAGCATCCACTCTGGATACACTTCAACAATCCCACATGCATGAGCTGCAGGGCAATCCCACAAACCTAAATCCTACTGAAGGCTGAAGCAGAAGGGTTTGCTCCTGGAGCTGCCCTCCTGATCATCTTTGGAGGACACTAAACCAGTCCATGCTCTCCCAAAGACCAGCTCATACACAATGCAAACACAGGCACAGCAACTGGGGAGAGCAATTTCAAAAGCACCATTTTGATCCAAACTAAACCTCAAGACAGCCTTCCTGTTGCTTACAGTTTTATCAATTTTGTACAAGCTAAAACTTGATCCCATATCTCCCTGGAATACTGCAGACACTGCAGTGTGTACAAACACTGATCACTTCCAGAAAAAACAAACACTGCTGGGGTTTCTCCTGACATTGGACTTATTGGACATTTGTCTGTGGCCAGAAGGATATGATTTCCCTTGGGCACTCCCACTGTTTCAAAAGAAAATCAGTTTATAGACACACAGTCAAGCAGAATCTGTGTTCTGGAACCCCAAGAAAATTAAACACAGTGACAAGGTAATCACATTTAAAGATTTTATACAAAAAGCTCAAACTATTATGCTGTCCTGTAGAAAAAAGTTCAAACTGTAGTCATTTCCTCAGAGCAGTGTCATTTATTTTTAAGCATTCAAACCACACAAAGAATTTATGTGCAGTTATTTCATTCTACTAATAATCCTATCCTGGAGATTACTGAGGCTGTTCACACACCACAGAGGTGCTGTCCCTCTTCACACCTATCCTTGCATGTCTTGAATTTAATTACCTTAAGGAAAGTCTATCAACAATTCAGACTGGGTTTAAGTAGTTTACAATATGATACCAAGCAATTAGTAATATCTTACACCTATAGTTAAGTTCCTCTAAGTAACAAGCCCATACCTTACACATGAGCCAGAACTACAGACAGTCTTTTAAAAAGATCAACAGAAAAAGTAACATATTTCATAGAAGTCCTTTAATAAACAAATCAAAAAGCTCTTGAACAGACACAGAAGTTGCTTCCAGTTTCCACCATAAACCAGACCACAAGTATTCATGAGCCAGCAGTGCTGCTGCAATAATACCAAGAAGCTGTTTTAGGAAACCCATCGTGCAAACTCAGAAATTTATGCAAGTTTAATGAAGCTGGAACTGTGGCTGTGACAGCAAAGAGCTCAGCAGACTAATTGCTCAAATATTTCACTTCTCAGTTTCACAGAAGGGGACCAGGCAATTAAGTGCCCTGGAACAGCTCTACCTTTGCTTCTGTGTGGATTAAAAAAGTCTCTGAAGTACAAACAGCCTTAAAACCACACAGTTTTCCTGTTTCAAAGAAAGATGATGTTTTCCTTTCTAGAATCATTGAACTACACAGGTTAGAAACACATTTGTAACCTTCAATTATTCCCCAGAGCTTGCCAACTTGTTTTATACTATTTAAATAAATATCCTGTAAGAGAAAAATTTTTGGCTGCTTGAATTTACCTCTAACAACAAAATCACTGATGCTGGAGATTTACCACTTACTCTGACAGCATCAGGATAGTGTTGCTAGAAGTAAACATTTACAGTGAGAATCTCGCAGATCCACAGAATAATTATTTACCCAGTTTATCTGTATTTCACTGAAAATGTGCTGTTAAATTTAACACCTACAGAGCCATGTTGCTGAAGACAAGAAACTGCCCCCTCAGTTAGACAGGTACAACTGGTATTACTTTCAAGTCATTTGAGATTGTTAAATGGGTGAAAAGAGGAGCTCTGCTCATCAGCCACCAGCTGAGTCCAGGCTTTAGGGTTTTTTTCAGGGTTTTGCTGTTGTTTTACACCTGCACCTTTTGACACTTCAGCTCATTTCTCTCTGAATACAAGGTCTCTGCTTTCTCTAAGCAGCAAGATGTGCATTGATAAGCTCCAGGACAAGCTCCTGACTTGTTTGTCAGGATGATGCAAGTCCTGCTTCTACAGTAAAGAAGAGACCAGCAAAGTAAACTCTTGTGATACCCAAGGCTTCACTAAGTCATGTTTGGGGAACAAGTACACTTTCATATTTTAATCATCCTAAAGGTTGATGTCTTCCAATTCCTTAGAACCTTTTCACTTAAAGCCAAAAGATTAATTTTTGCATTTTTCTGAGCAACTAGTTTCATGAATACATTTTCCCAGCCTTTTGCAACTACTGCCATTCTTTCAGTATCAATTACATTAAGTTTAAAATAATTATATTAATTAAAAAGAAATCTAGCATCCCCCCCAGGTAGAACAAAATTGTTCTCCCAGTATGATTACTTCAAAATCTGACTATCTCAATTACTGACGATGAAAAGGTTCCAGGAACAATAATTCAGGGAGAGAACACCCATTTTAGTCAGATTTTCTATCTGAAGTCAGCTTCCCCCTTACTGCATCAGAAAGGCATTTTTTTCCAGTTTTAGTAACAAAGGTAACAGACCACCAAACAGAAGTCCTAAATTTTTATGATCTAACAAAAATTCACAGCAGGTAAGGTTCATTGTAACAAAGTTCTAACATCCCTCCCCCCACAATAAACAAATTTAACTTGGCCAAGAATTAACCAAACTACATCTTCTGGGCTGGCTTGGCAGCAGGTTGTGTTCTCTGGGCTGCAGGTGCTCAGCTTTCAGGCAGGTGGAGCTGCAACACCACAGCGCTGCAGCTCAACGAGCTCCTTCATTAGCATCACACCTGCCTGGCTCAGGGTGTGTCACAGACAGAACAATCTTCAGTGCATGGATTTTAATGAACACACCCCCGGGGATTTCAGAGTGCATCCCAGCTGGATGAGATTTCTCTGGGAGTCATACCTGTGCACAAAGTTGTGTTTGTGCATCACAGCCAGGCCAGCAGCGATCTCACACGCCATCCTCTGCAGCAGCATTATCTGGGAGTCTCCTTTCATGTGCTCCTGCTCATTGCACAGATAAGTTTTCAGGTCACCCTGTAAAAGAAGTTGAAAATATTCATCGGTCTTGTATGCTGGTTGAATCTGAAAATCTTTTAATGAAGATCCAACTGACCACAGTACTTATTAACCACACTTGTGCTTAATAAAATAATCTCAAGATTCCATTCTCCATAAGGATTCTTACAGAAGCCATCTAAGGCATATGGTATTGTCATTTCAAGGGGTTTTAATCAAATCATTAGTAATTAACAACCTAGATCAGACTGCCACATAAAACCTGTCATACTTTAATACTTTCCATTAAAAAAAACAAAGTTTGATGAGCCTCTGCTTTTAAATGAGTTTTCAAGTGCTCCAAATCAGCAAGGCTGACTATCTGGAATTTGTGAGGGAAGGAAAGGAGAGATCAGAGGAGAGGGTTACAGACATTGCCAGTTCACAGAACTTTCAATATAAAAGGCCTGGTAATACACCTACTCTAGTCCAGAATTCCCATGATGGCAGCAGTTTTCCTGAACCCAGGCAACACTGAGCAACAGACACATAATTAATGAGTCCAGAGAAGCACTTCATAAACTACTAAAAAAAGAACAGCTTTGAAATAGAGGGAAAATACCTGAATGCTGTCCAAACATTCAGGAAAAGGAAGACTTACAGTAAATGAGTCCAAGCAGGGGAAAAGAACAAGTTTCCCATGGCATTGTTGTTCCTTTTCTCACAGTTGGGTCTTTAAACTCAGCACTCCCATGCTTTTGTCATTTAAAATACAGACTTTCTGCAAGTTTAGCAAATTATTTCAAAGGGCATTTCTGTATTGAGACTGCACAACATATTATATCACAACTTGTTTCACTGGGTCTAACTGTCCATGTCCATTGTCTGCCTAAATCTCAGGCCAGGAAGGAGACTGAAGGGAGATTCTGAGGTTGAGCAGACAAGACAGTCCTTGCACTGGCTAAAAGCCACTCTGATGTCCAGAAAAGACTGAAGATCTCTGGTGATCACATAATTACGGAGCTATAACTGAAGCATCTCATTTGTCCTTAATGTGTTAATTGAAGCAGACAATTTACAATTCTAATAGTTCAGGCAGAGAATGTCTGTGGTGCACTACAGTGTAACAGTGCAGTGACAGCTGAGCTGGACAGTCACAAACCTGGGTTATGTTTAATAAAACAAGAACTACTTAGAAGTAGACACTAATCCCTTGCAAAACAGCATTTTAATTTTTAAAAACATGAATAGATTCTACAGTACACAGAAGCAGCTATTCTACCTTCATTTGCTTTGGATATTCTACCTATGCTGCAAGTGGCTACACCACCTTAGGAGAAAGCACATAGAACTCCTAATACTGTTTGACAGTGTAGAAGCCTTCATTACATTCTCTTTATCCTGTTTCTAGCTAGTAATTAGGTTAACACTGATGTATTTGCATCCTACAGAATTACATTTTTTAAAATGTTTCCCAAAAGATCTTTGTGACTTACAATTACCACTTCATATGGGCTCAGGTTTATATGGATAAACATTCATATATAAAACAAAGACACTCTCCCTTTCCATCTTGCCAGAGCAGAGCTCCAAACAACTACAGAAGGAACAGCGTTTGTAACACACACGGGTTCCCAGCAGGAATACAAGCCCAAGGAATACAAGCACCGAACTCTCAGCTGAGCTGACTGTAGGTGGCAGCAGGAGCCTGGAGAAACACGAACTCTCCCAAATTGTCATTCATTAAAACAGCAACTGCTTGCTTAGGGCTTGTCCCAGGTGGATTAAGTTCCTAGGATGCCTGAAGCACACCGAAGAATTACTTTTTAAATTTTAAATGCATTAGTAACAGCAGTGCTGTGTGACATCCCTTATTTAGTAAATTATTCATGCAGGTACTTATTTTTGTAGGAAAACCAACTTTTATTAAATCCGGCACCTTGAAACATACTGGTTCTACGTTCCCATTCTATTCTAATTAAAGTTACAATCATGTTTAAAAATATAAACCAGGTATTTTTAGTGTTGCTTTAAAAGGACATTGCTTGTACCAAACTGGGGGGAACCAATGGCCACACTCAAGTGTTGAATTGCCCTTCAGAGGGACTGGACAGGCCAAAAAAGGATCCAACAGGAACCTTATGAAACTCCAGAAAGACAAACACAAACTCCTGCACCTGGGAAGGAAAAACCCCTTGCAACAACACTGCCTGAGGAGCAGCCACTGGGCAGCAGCTGTGCAGGAAGGGACCTGGGAATCCTGGTGGGTAGCAAGCTCCACATCAACCCTGTGTGTGCCCTGGGAGCAGACTGGGAACAGCCTCCAGGGTTATACACACAGGACTGGGGCCAGGAGAGCCAGGGAAGGTGTTCTCTCCTGCCCAGCACTTGTCAGACCTCATCAGATCCTGTGTTCAGTACTGGCTGCCCCAAAACAACACAAACTGGAATGAGTTCAGTAGAGGGCCACCAAGACAGTCAGGGCTGAGAGCATTACACCAGGAGGAGAAGCTCAGGGAACTGGGCTCACTCAGCCCGGGGAAAGGAAGACCTTGGGAGCACCCAGTAGCAGCTGCCTGGTCCATATGAAGTTATTAAAGACTCAGGTTCTCCCTGTGGACCATGGATGGAGGATGAGAGACAACAGGCATGAGCTGAAACATGGAAAGTTCACACTCAGTATAAGGAAAGCTGTTTTACACACAAGGACACGAGCAGAAGTGCAGGTTGCCCAGAGAGAAGGTGCAGTTTCCATCCTTGGATGTTTTCAGGATCCAAATGGACAAAACTCTGAGAAATCTAGTCTGACCTCAGGCTGACACTGCTTTGAGCAGGAGGTTGGAGTGGAGAATTATCCTGAATTATCCAAGGATGCCTCCCTGCCTAAAAGCAGGCAGCAGCAACACAGCAATATTATCCCCACACTGAGAGCCACAAAATGGCCCTTTATTGACAGACTTTTTAATGCAGTAAATATCAAAGGTTATATATATCTGAATAAATGCAGTTCTGCAAAATTCACTGCAGAGACATCTAAATATAAAAAGCTCAATAATCATGCTTGAGGAAGGCTCCACTTTCTCTCCAACTTCCTCTGCCACTCTGCCTTTTCCTTCCTCTCCTGGGACTCCACAAAGAGCTGCATTTCACCTTTCCTCCCATCCTTCTCAGTTCAGTCAGGATCAGTTCAGCCACTTACTTATTAGGTAAGTTTTAATATACTTTTTCTCTGTGATAGCCAGAAGCTGGGGCACATTTACATGTGGTACCCTCTGGCAGATTTTTGTTCATGCAAATTCCATATTGGGTTCACAGGAACACCCAACATGACTGACATGGCTCTGACATGACTTTTTAACCCAGAAGGCACTGATGATAATGGTTTTAAAAATGTAAAGAGGTTACCAGATTATATCTACTGAACACTTGCTACCACGCTGGAAAACTACCTGCCAAGTCACACAATAGCACCTTATTGTCCCTTTGGAAGTCCTTGGACAACTGAAATCACTCCCCCTGCCTCCCCCTCCGCTGCTTTGCAGTGTAAGTAACCCTGCAGTCACCCCATTAAAATGCCTGAAACTGCAGCATGGGATAGAGCACCTTCCTCATCAGAACCTTGCTTAGGCAGATATATGTTTAAGAAATATTAAACAGTGCTGAGAGCAGAGTCTTTGAACTCAGACACAATTTTTGAAGTTGTCATGAATTGACGAGTTCCCCCTTCTTTTTAAACCACACCACTGAAAAATCTATTTGCCTCATATCCATATTGACCATGATTATTAAACAGATTCATTGAACTCTTTGATGATGAAGTTTTCATTGCAAAGGTTCTGTTTTGATTTGAAGATGTTTTCAAGTGGCAGTAATAAAAAAAAAAAAGCCCAAATTAAAAAAAGAACCAACCACTGCAAGCTGGCCCCTTCCCCTAACAGCAACATCCCTAAAGCAAGCTACAGAGCATTCCAGGCAAATACTGCATCCTGCTGATCTCATCTGCTCAGGGAATTGCAAGACCTGAAGAATTTCTGTAAGAATTTGATAGGCAAATCAGCCTCACAATATACATGCAACTTCCACATTTGAATAACTTTCCTTTTCTCATAAATTATGTCAATCCATTAGAGGATTTGCTGTGCAGACAAAATGCTGGCCGCACAGGGCTGAGTAATATATTAAAGTTAATAAGGCAACTACCACTATTTTTAACCTGGCATCATTCTACAATGTTTAACAGTGAACAGTTAACTATTCATAGCTGACTGCACCAACATACTATGCAAACCAATATGGGCAGAGGGGGTGTGAGACCTTTTCGAGCATTTCTTTTTATATTTACTATTTTCTTAACCATTTTAACATAGGCAAAGGAAAACTAGAATTTAAAAGCTTAAATCACTTATGTGCAACTGAGCTCTCTTGCTTCTTTCCCAGTTCTGCAAAGCAAGGGACATGGAGCAACTTGGATTACATTAGAAAATAGGTTAAATGGTAGCCAAAGTAGTCATTGCACACACAACCAGCAATCTTGTGTAACAGAAATGTATCAGTAGTTTCTGTGGCCAAGAAAACAAGTCAGCCAGCCTGCCTGACATCCAGCACTGCCACCCTGACAGCTCTGGTTTCTCTGCACTAGTTTCCAGTGCCTCTGACCAAGACCTTTCAATGCCAAGGAGCCTGGGAACTGATAATCCAACAGGGCTGCCTGAGCAGCCAAGGCAAGGTCAACTGGCCCTAAAAAGGCTACAAATCCAAGTGACAGAAGTAGCAAAAGGGGTACGTGCTGGGATAAGCTCTGAGTTTAAAGGAGTGACAATAAAACAACCACTGCACCCTCCAGACCCTGCTGGTCAGCAGAACAGCCACATTTTTCATTACTTTACATGCCAGATTTGCAAAACGAGGTCAACATTGCCCAAAAGGCCTCAAAAGAATTGGTCACCTGAAGATATTTTATTTCCTATCCAACACAGTTGACATATTTGACACCTTTTATCAGAACCATTGAATTCTTAATCACATAAGTACAAGGGATGAAACCAAGTTTACTCTTTGTTGTATATGCAAAGACACCACCAGTAACACAAGGGCTTTGGCACAGCCCTGTACCACTGGTAGCCAAAGAGGACCATGTTTGATGGTTCCCACTTGAATACACAGTCACCACAGACACTGGAACCTTTAGGTGACCCCTGCAGCTGCCCCTGTGGTCTTTCTGCTGCAGAATCACTCTTGCATGTTTTGGAAGCAACTCCATACTCCAGAATTCATCCAATTTAAGGGGGGAAAAAGGTACAAAAGGAGCTACCAGCTTTTGAGATCACTTATTACTAAAAGTCTGAAAAATCCAAATAACTGCCATTCCAGCCACAGCAATAAAAAGCCTCCTGACACTCCCCTAAAAACCTGTACTAAAAAAAGCTGTTTAGTCAACACCTTCTATTCCAAATGGTGCTGTCCTGCTTCCTTCTTCCTGTCTCTTCTCTCCCCTTACTCCAAAATTACCAGCCCCTGTGTATTTCTGTGCACAGTGAAAAAATACTAAGTTTAGGAGATACTCAGCTGTATCAACCAAGAACTCCTTAAGTGAGCCTTTAACATGAATGTTATGTTTAACTCACTACAATATATAATTTTCTAGAAACAAGGTTTAGTTCACTTGGAATAGAAATGAGCACAGACATTTATTTTCCATTCCAAAGAAATTACCTAACTACACTCAAATTTGTAAAACTACCACTTTAACTGTCAAGCTTACTGCCCCCAGTTAAAGTAAAAATCTATTTTATCCCCTTAAGTAAAATCCTTTCCAGATTACTCTGCAGGATCATGACAACTTCTGGCATAAATAATCAGGCATCAAACAAGGATATTATTTTCTCCTGTATACCTAAAGTAGGGCAATCTTTAAAAGTTATTCCATCTTTAAATTTGAAGTTGGTTTAAATAGTGTAACTATTTGAAAACATGGCAGCAATTAAATTTTATTTGGATGTATATCTGATGGACTCCATAAAATGCAATTCTCTTTCAAGGGTCCTTTTAAAGAAACTCCAATTTGAATAGCAGGTTTAAAAACCAGTGAGAAGTATTCTATTTCTACATATTGAAAGATTATAAAAAACTCTTATCTGTTAACCTTAGGCACCAAGTTTTTAATTGTTAGCAAAACTGGAACATTTCACTTTGATCAGTTACTTGAAAAGTTCAGGCATTTCTGCCATTTGAAAAAGAATGATTTTATCAGCACTTCTGTCTCATTAATTTACCACAGATAATATGTTTGAGCAAAAGAGCAGCAATAAAAAAATACAGTTATTTAAGGTCACAGATTAATTGATGTTTCTCAAGAAAACTCAAGTTCATGTTAGCTCATTTAAATTGCTTGAGGCAACAGACACAACTAGAAGCAGATTTGTGCACCTGAATTGAAAGGAAAATTCTGCAGTTGTAAAGCTGATAAAAAGGATTTTGCTGAATTTTATAAATGCAAACTATCTTCTTTCTGAAAGACTTGTTCCTTAGTAACATCTGTGCACTTTGGAGTTCAATTCTACCTCGACATTTCCCAAGGAGCTCTGCTTTAGATGGTATCTACACACCAAACTTTAAAGCAGCTCCTGAGCCAATGTTTAGTCAGACACCTGGACTTTGGGGTTTGTTTTCAGTGATGTGTTATGCTACAGCAAAACAATTCAAGTCTTTCCAGACCATGGATCCAAATTTGTCTCTGATGACTCTGGGCACAGTTCAAAGCTTCTGTACAAGCACACCACCCCCCTCCTCCCAGCATTCCTGTCCATTCCAAGGGAATGTAGTGGCTGAGCAAGGCTTTGTGCTCTCCTTCCCATTTCAGTGACCACTGTGGCACTGACAACAGAGCAGAAAGCAGTGAGAACACCCTTCAGTGTGTCCCCAGCTTTCCTTACGGTGCCCAGGAAGCAGAAGGCAGTTGCCTGGGGGGTGGGAAGTGAAATAAAAGAATAAGACCATAGGGAAAAAAAGAATACAGTAAGAAAGAGGATCAGGAAGAGAATGAACACAAACTGAAAATTCTAGGTATTGGAATACACATGGCTAATTCCAGAAGTGAGCCCACCATTGCATTTTAGCCCAAAGCTGCACAGATGGGTAAATTTTGGGCACTCTGGAGGTGGGGGAGAAGGCAGAAGGAGGAAAATTCTTTTTTCAATGTTCCTCAATTAACATTTTCACATAAATAGTAATAAAAGTACATTAAGATTGCCCAGACAGCAAATACAATTTAGGATGTGATGTTGGCATGTGCATGTGATAGCAGATATCCTCTGCCCTCCCAGCTCCCTCTTGAAGGCAGACTGATGGAGACCAGTAACTCCTTTATCAAAGAAAGAACAACTATTTTCCTCTTCAGAACATTCCAAAAGCACCTAGAAGTACATGATGAATTGAAAAGGGTACAAACTAAAAATTATAACTGTGGTGTCTCTAAACAAAAACATCTTCTGAAATTCTGGTTAACCAAAATTCTAGGTAATCAAAATTCTGGTTAATCTGGTTAAGAAAAACAAGCATTTCATGAGCAAGGGCAGTAAATGCACCACACACCATTTACATGAGTGGAAAAACAACTGCAGCCTTTTGTATAAGTGCACTTACCAAATCACAGAACTCGAAAACTAGGAGATAAGGAATGGCTTCCACACATTGCCCAATACACTGGAGAACATTTGGATGCTGAAGAATGCTGGAGTGAAAAAATACAGTTAAAGCCAGAAAGATCACAGTATAACACAACACACTGAAATCCCCACCAGAAGTTTCAACACAGAACATTTGAACATTGGGGGGTGGCATGAACAGAGGGTGCAAGTACCCAAAGCCACAGGTTCCACCTGCACCTTTGCATCTCCTTGTGCTGCTGCAGCATCACTGAGAGCAGCCCAAACTCAGAGCATCTCAGAAGCACAGAAGCCAGCACTGCCACATGAAAGTCACTCACCCTTGTACCAAAAATAAAAGCATGCAACTGGTTCAGGAACTACATCAAGGTGCAGATCTGGCTAAAAGCCAAACCTCTTCTTAGCCAGGTTAGTTCCCAGCCAGATCAGTTACTTTTTCTAAATTGCTTCCAAAGCACTCGTGCCAGTGCAGCAGAAGGCACAAAATTTCTTCTGACAACTGCCAAACCCCTAATCCTAAATGCAAATATAACCAGGATATAAGAAAGCATTAAGAATAGAAGCCCTCCATGACCACTCACTCGCAGCACATTCAGGCAAGGTAACCTAGTGAACACAACCTCTGCTCACTTTGCATTGACTGTATCACTTTTTAAAGACAAGCATTTCAGTTCTAGGGGAGGGCAAGTGGGGACACCAACACTGAACAAAACCAATGTCCATGATCCATCTGCAGCAGTAGGAAGCTGTGAAACATTACTTACTAATATGGTTCTCCATTTCTTAAAAACTGTTCTTGCTCCTTGGGACCTGCACTTGCCTTCAGCTCCTTCACTATCACCCTTGCTACACTGGTGCCTGTGTAGATCTCTCCAAGGAGAACCTGAAAAAGAAATATCATTGTGTCTTTAATCAGAGGGGAAAAAGTACTCAGAGTCTTCCTGCAAGAGCCAAAAATATGCTTTAAGAAAGATTTGCTGGCTTTTTTCTTTTTGCAAAGGCAAGCAGAGCTTTGATAATTAAACACCCATAATTAATAAATCTTGATAACTGATCTATATGTCAACTTTCAGAAAAAATGTTTTCTAGAGAAGACCACTTATTTTTTCCTAGAAATACTTGGTAATAACAAGAATGTACTAATTCAAATCCATGGAAGTGAAATGTCTGCCTAGTAGCTCTAGTGAGAATCAACAAGTAAATTTAAGAAGCACTGACTAGTGTTGTGATTACAGCTAAAAAATGAATGCAAGGAAATATCTCATTTCAACTTCAGGGTTTTTTTATGCTATTACTTTTTTTCTTGAATACCATTTTGAAGTGAATAGTCAGCTAGGAGTAAGACTCAATCTGTGCAATATTAAAAGATAACTCCTCACCTTTCCAAACCAGCCATTTCCAATTTCCTGGATGTAGTTTAGACTCTGACGTGCAACTTGAGACTTTGATCCATCTGTCACACAACGAAACAAAGGTAACACGTATCAAACCACCCACATGGCCAAAGTGATCACCTGCTGAGGGAATAATGCAACCCCTACAGGATCTATTCCCAGTTAGCTGCACACACTCAGCCCAAGCACCAAGCCCATGGCAGACATATATAAAGCAGTGGTAATGCTGTGAAAACAGCACTCAAGTGAAACTGTTCTCAAGCCCAGGTTCTAAACTGTACTAGAAAAAAACAACCCTAGAAAACAACAGTGATTGTCCTCATGAAACGTGAACTTTGAATTTTTTAACACGTTCAGTAAGAAAGCAAAAAGGCTAAAGTTCTACCTCCAGTATAAATGTGTATCATAGCCTGTAACTGGCCAGAGCAAAAAACCTGCTTACACAAGTTTCCTATGTAAATAAAATAGAAAACCCAAGACAAAACTCATTGTACATCTTAACATTTATAGTTACATAGAGTTACCATTTTAAGAGAAAAGGTTCAACTGCTTTATTCTTCAGCCCAACTGCCCTACTTGTAGCTGCCATCTGGAAGGAGGACATTTTTCAACTAAAAATACTTCATGTAAAGAGCCCAGGGAGGAAAAGGACAGAAAAGAAGCCTCAGATTTTGGCAGAGGATGGGCAGCAACAATGGCAGACCCCACACTACAGGAGAGTTTCAGTAGTGTTCACACCCCTGCTGCCCAACTGGTTAGGAACACTAATTATCAGACAGTAACAAAATCTCACCATCACTACTACTTGTCCAAGAATTCTAGCCCTCAATTTCATTTCCATTAACCACATTTACAGCAGTATTATTTTACTGGGATATTTTATACACCATCAATGTGCTTCTAAGCACAGAGAAGGCCACAGCAGTACAAACACATTTTTACCCATGAACCTTATTCAGGCACACTGCCTTACTTTCTGGCAAAACACTTGTAGTGACAGTATCATTTTAACAATTATGGCAACATAGAAGAGCTGACATGAAATTCTTCACAGATAATTTTTCCCAGCTCTTTAAAACACTGAGAAGTACCATGTCATTTGTATTAAGGCACACTGACAGCTCCTTGAAACTGGTACAGAAATTTTACTAGAAGCTTCCCTGAACATCTAGTGATCAAGTAACAAAAGCAAGATGTAAAATTATGTGCCACAGCATAATATGAGAACAACCATTCTGGGCTAAACTGTGCCTGTAATACTCTAAGACGCTTAAGTTTCCTTCCACAAAAACTGTATTGTAAAGAACACATTTCAAAAACCCTTCCACACAGAGAAATGAAATCTAATGCTCTATCTTACCAAGATCACATTTACAGCACAAATAGTCTACAGTGACATTCAGAAAATGATGCAGCTGAAGAGCAGCACTGCTGGCAACTAAGGGATCACTCTTGTTTCCATTTAAGGGTAGTGACTAAAATCCAACCACAACTTAGCCCCAAAGAAAACCACTAAAGAGTAGAAGTCACTGATGCCCCAGGGTACTTTAAACCCTTCAGGTATATAGAAATATAATGACAGTAACCTGCAGAGGGTTTTTAAAGGGAGTTTCATTCTCTTACACCAGCTTACATGGCACCCTGCCCCAGGTTAACATCTTAGAAGCAGTATTTAACACTTAACTATACCCTACGAAATGTATTGGCTCAGTTTATGTAGGTTCGTAACAAATTATTTGTTACAGTAAAGTCAACCATAATCAGCCACACTCAGTTTTTGACACTGAAAATGCCTACTTTTGTTTTTCCATCGAAAAGCAGTATTTTACCTGTACGAGACGGAAACTGGGAGGGAGTTGGCAAAGCAATATTGGGAACTGAAAGAGTAAACACTTCAGCTGGAGACTGAACAGACGGAGTATCTTCTGCTGGAGGTGTAAAATCTATTTCATCATCAAAGTTATCTTCAAATTCCTAAACAAAAAATTCTTAGTAAACAAGCTGATCTTTGTCTTAAAATTAGCACAAATACATTGCTTTCAGTTTGAATGAGCAATGCTAAGGAGGTTTAGCTGTTTTCCAAGGACAGGGACAGACACTTAGTTTTCTATTCCTTATCTTCCAATTATTGCTGATTTAAAGAGACCAAAGTATCACATACTGTTTTTAACACAAAGGAGGTTTAAGGGGTTCTTCCTTGGTTGGGTTTTTGTGGATTTGGTGGTTTGTTTTTTGCTTTGTTTTGTCATTACTTTAAATGCTAACCCTGTCTCTGAATGAACTACCATAAACTGCTGAGGCCAAATATTCTCCATTTAAACATGAGAGCAAAACTCAGTTTTAGGAACACTGATAACTGATGTTCCAGAAGTAACTATTCTCAAATGATAACAATTTCTCAAGAGTTTTGCTACACTGGATCTGCATCTTCAGTATTCTTATTCAACAGGAGTGTCTTAAACCCTGTCAGCAGACTAAGAAAAACAAAAGAAAGCACAGAAAAACAACAAAAAGGTTCTTCACAGCAAAATTGTCTCAAGGGTATAACCTTTCCTTCTGATCCTGATGTTTATTTATGATTTTGAACAGGTATTAAAGACCCTTATGCAGCAGGGACCAATTAGTTAAAATAAATGGTTGCATCAAGACTTCACAGTCCATAGGAACAGTCACTGGCTATTTCAGAAGAGAGACACTCAAGTATCAATAACTGCAGGGTATTAGCACAAATATCCAAGTATCCTGGATAGGAGGATGCAGTTAAGAATGCCCCTTGTACACACATTGGTTCCTTCAGTGCTTACCTTGAAATCTATCTCAGGGTCTTTGCAGCAGGAGACACAGTTTGCCAGCAGGATGACCAGGACGACCAGGGTACACAGAGACACGATCACAAAGGTGGAGGGAACTTCAGTTGCAGCTCCTTCTCCTAGAAATAACCAGGGATGCAGGATTATAGAAACATGTTTAGCATTTTAAGAAATTCCTTCAAAATGTATTATCCACCTGCATTTATTTAAGAGACGGGAGTCTGAACATTTCACTCTGTGGATGTGATCAAACGTAAGGAGGCTGAACAGAAAGGACAAATATATCTGTGCCCTCCCACCTGCCTGCACTGGACTTACCTGATCCCACCTCAGAGGCCCCAGCCAACATGATTTACTGAAGCTGGTGAGGAACAGCAATAGTCCCAAGCCTTGGGATGTTGTTTAAGTCAATAAATTAATATGGAAACCCAACCACAGATATTAGAAACGTGGTCTCTTCAAAGACACCTCCCATGAGCTAAAACCCTTGACCTAAGAGAACAGGCAGCCAGAGGAAATCCTCACTTCAGTTGTGCACAAATTCCTAATATATGACTATAAGGCAGTTCTCTCTCTTTCAATAAGTGCATTTGTGACAGTCTCCCAAACACACAAGCTGCTGTCACAAGTGCAATGGATCTGATCAGCTCCGCCCCGGGTTCTCTTTCCTGTGAGTCACCAGGTGATTTGTCTCCATTTCAAGCATTTTAGACTCCTAACCAGTTTGCAAACACACTTCCAAATAATTTTCCAAAATTTATACATAAACATTCTACAACACATTTTCCATGACAAGTCAGGTTATTACTCACACAAGATCAAAAGCCTCAAATGGCATTTTATAAAAATCTTAAATTAAACCTATTTTCATCCCTGTTTTCATCCTCAATAGAGAACAAAGACATGTGCTCTGGTCTCCTAGGGAACTACATCTTGAGAGGTTGTTGTTTGCTTTTCAAACTATGGGGACTGGAAGAGCAGTTGGACCAAACCTGATATTCAGATATTACATCAGTGGTAAACTTTAACAACGTCAGGTGAATTGGACTAACTGGATTTTATGAGAACATCTGAGTAGCAATAGGGATGTCTGCCAATAGAATACAGTGTGAATGAAGCCTTGAAAATAGGAAAACCAGAAGCTGATCATTAGTTAAAGGACACACAAACTTGTTCAGCTACCTCTTAAACCTTCAAAAAACTACAAAAATTAAGAGATTTCCAGAAAAAGCTACAGCTTTTCATCTGTTCCACAGAACACTTACAGAATATTTACTTACTTTAATTATATGTAAAGAGCAAATTGACATAACCAAAATCCTGCTTTAAAGCATGTTAGCCTACTTTCAGAAGATCACATATTTCCTGAACAATTAGGAATATTATCTATGCAACAAATAAAAGTTAACCGAAAAGGAAGGTTTTCAAACAAGTGATTCTGTTTCTAGTTTCCAAACAGCTCTGGCATTCACACCTCGTTAGAGAACATGAACGCTCCATTTGCAGATATTGAGCACTGTTCAAACGCAGATCAACCACAATGTGAAGCCACTCACCACCTTTTAGTCATAATTCTGAAGAGAACAAAAAAATCCCTCTCACTAGAACAATTTATATTAATTTAAATTAAGTCTTCTACATAACACTCGGGTATTTTTCCATTCCTGAGCATCAACAAGAAAAAAGGGGAAGGCAACAGCTGATTTATGTTTACTCCCTCCAGATGTTTGTTGACCTGCCTAAGGAGACTGAAAATTACCTGAACCACAAATACAAGCATTTGTGCAGTCATTAGCTAATTACTGTAACAACCACACACACAGCTGTAGATAAATTTAAGAGATTCCTTTGAACTTCTAATTGAAACCAAATAATAAAAGGTAACTTTACTACTAAAAAAAAGGTAAATATTTGTGTTACCAGGTATTACAAATTAAAATTATTATTTTAAAGTCATTTTTTCCAAGCCCAACCCACTCAATTTCCAAACAACTTCCTCACCTTCACCACCAACTTCACTGAACTGAGAAGTGAACTCACCACAGACCATCTACTGAACAGATGCAGATTCTCCCTAACAAACACCCAGATTACATCACCACAATCACAACACACATTCCCTTTCCAGTAGAAGGCCAAGACTCCTGAAGCCCCTCGAACGTTTTTGGGCAAGTTTGCCAAGCAAATCCCTACACAACGAGCTCAGCCCCCAAGAGCACGTTTCATTATTCCCAGAAAGCATTAGTGCTGCCTGAAGACTTCACATCAGGTCCTTCAGAGGGGGTATAAAGCACCACAAAAGTCATGTGTATAAAACACTATTAAACTTTATTTTGGGTTTCTGGTGCACTACAAGGTCTCCTTTTTGATGCCCACAAGCTAACATGAATTACAGTGTCTTCCTGTTCCCCACAGCAGCTGAGCATTATCACCTCTCACCAGCACCTTCTGCTCCAAACACCACAGGAGCTCCTGGATGGCCTTTTGGACCAGCCTCTCTCCAGGGCTTGGAGCAGCTCTCCCAAATTTGCTTTACTGCTTTCAATCTTCCTGGTTCTTTTCAAGCCCTGACAGGGGTTTGTGCACCCACCAGTCCCTCTCTGTAAGCACATCTGGTCTGGTAACACGATGCTGCCTCTCCCACACAGCCCCCACCCTGCCCTTGCACCCTCACAGCTACAGCAGCACAACCACAACAAATATTTCTATTTCCACAAACATTGTCCTGCTCATTCCAACTTGGGATCCCACTTTGGCCCCCCCAGCAGTTCCAAGTTATCACAGCAAATCCAACCAGGAGGATTCAAGCTCCTGGTGGCCTCACGCCACTTTTGTGGTTTATTTAACTGAAAGTGAGATACAATGAGCACTAACAACCATTTTTTGTACATATCAGATACACTACACGTGTTTTCAGCTCCTTTATGTTAAAAAGACAACATTTCTGTTGGAATTCTTTCTTTAAAGAAAACTGCACATTTATCAAGCCTACAATCTAAATGTTTATGCAAGTTACACCATTCCCCATAAGGTAACCACCTCTTTTTCAGTGTCTTGGAAGGAATACAGAAAAGAAAAATATTGCTGCTGTTCATTATGTTACTTCCTAACCTTCAAAACCTTTTATAATTCCCGAGAAAAGAAACTGTGAATTAGCAGTTATTAATTGGAGAAAGTAATGAATTTTACTAAAAAAAAAACAACAAAGATCACCTTTGAAAAGGCAGCTAACCATAAATGGTCTGTTAAGAAGATGGAAGTCATCTCAACTTCCAAAAGCACAAGGCAATTTTCACATACAAAGTTATAAAAAGATGTTTTAATACAAGAAAAATGCCAATTATCATGGGCAAGTTTCTGCAACAGTTACAGAACAACATTTCAGATGACTCACACAAGTAAGAGCTACTGACTAAGAATTACAGAATCCATCTCTGTTTGGATAAACTTTGAAGTTTCTTACATAGTAATTAATAAGTAATATTTTTGATTTGCAGGGTTTTTTAAAAATGAATGGAGAATTAAGTATAAAATTACGGCAACCTGTAACTGGGCTAAAATTTATTATAAGTGAAGCTATTTTAATAGCTTACATGAATACATATTCTGTGATGGAAGCCACTGATTAAGTATTGGAGCTGGTGTTTGACAAAGTGCTGAAAAATCTGCTGCAGCAGAACCTCTTTTGCATTTTTCAACTATTTCCATCCAATGATTAATTCACTGGAGCTTAGTAAAATGACTCGGAATTGAAAACGTAAGAGATGTTTAATACAACATTTTATTTGTAAATTGTGAAAGTATGAAGGAATGACAGCTATTTATTAAAAGATCCTGACTGAAAAAAGCAACCAGCAAGAAATTCAATCTAATAAATGCAGAGGACAATTTTATATAGTCATCACAGAAGAGTTTGCTTTAATTAAAAAACCTGTTAAAAAAAAAATTGTAAATTTAATTAATTTTAATACAAAGGTAGATAATATCCAATAAACATCACTCACATTTTCATAATTAATGCAGAACTTGACACAATATAATAAATTCTAAAAGCAGAGAAGATAATAGGTTTACTCTGCATATCAGTTTAAAACCCAGCCATATTTACTATAACCCTTTTCAGTAACAACCAACAGCATCTGAATATCCATCCAGAAGTCAGAATCTGTTCTTTAGGAAAGGAACTGCCAAACAAATTTAAAAAAAATACTCCCTGTAAAATGCCCACAGTAAAAGGCTTCCTGTCAGCTAAAACAAACTCCTTTGCTTTGGGATATCCAAACCACTTAAGCCGAGGAAGAGGCCTGGATTATATCAGCACTCCATTAAAATAAGCAGGAGCTGAAGTGCACCTGTGTCACTCGGGGTGTTACTGCAAGGTTAACACAACAGAACGCTTTACACAGCTCTGTGCCAGCAAATGTCCCATCCCAAAGTGGCACCTGCATGGTCCTAAATTATCAACACAGAAAACAAGGTATTCTTTCAAGGCTTCACAGTATTAAAGAGTGATTCTATGCTGTTATTTATCCACTTCTAAAAGTACAGGGGATCATAACCCACCCAAAGCCCCGGCTGAGGCAGGTATTCAAGGACCAGTATTGAAGCAGATTGTCATTTCATAACCAGTTCTACACTCAGGTCTAAATTGGAGCCCAGCACATGTGAAGGCAAACCCTGCACACAGGCAGTGAGCACCCTGACTGACAAAACAATGATGAGCTGTGCTGGCATTCCCAGGATCAAGTACAGACCTGAGAACACACACACGTCAGGATGGATCACAACCTTTCAAGGGGTGGTAAATGTTATTTTCATACAAAGCATATTTCACAGCAACTTCTATAGGCCAGGATTCCCTACATCTTTCTAAGTTTCTCTCAAGCCTCCTTTCTTTGTACGACAATTCGCCGACTACCAAGTGCAACAACTAAGCCAACACAAATTCCTTTCTTGCTAGAACTGGTTTCCTTCTCTATCCAGTTTCCCAGTCTGCCCACAACACTCTCACATGTCATGCACCTGTGGCATCCTTTGCTATCATCAATGAGGAGCAAGGAGCAGGCCAACCAGCCAAGTGTTCCACCCATGTTCACCTGCCAACCAACAGCCCCCAGGCAGGACAACACCGGCTGAGGTGGAAGTGCCCGTCCGGGAGGGACCCCGGGCTCACCTTTCTTCTACCACCACATTAGAAAAGCCCAGGATGCTTCAGCTCTTCACTCTCTCAAATTTGGTTCAATCTGATTAATCATATTATTAAGGTCTCAACCTTCAGGAAATTCTGCTAAAAAATGCATGACACCACCCAGCTCTAAGCTTGGGGAAAAAGTAAATGTACATGACAGACAACCCTGAGTACATAATAAAAGACATTACTGAGTGCACTAATAAAAGATTTTCACTAGTGTGATAAAGGCAGTGCAAGGCCCAGATAAATTAAGCGTTATTAGGGCAGAGTGAACTTCAAGGGAGCATCTGATTTGAAGCTTTCAGCACAGTAGTTGCTAGGCAACAACAGTCCCACTGCATAAGCAAGAGCCACTTTCCTTTCGAGAGCAGCTCCATAACTGGCACTAATAGCAACAACTATTTCCAGCACAAATCCAGCATGACAGCACTCACTTAAACTGTCTCTTGGACACACTCAAATTATATGATCATGAACTAAGATGCTACTTCATGACACCAAGTCATAACAGAGCAGTCTTTAAAATACTAATGAATGACAAAATCTAGTTTTGCTCCACAGCTACATCCACAGTAACTTTCATGAACATGGTCAGTTTATTTATTCTGTATTAAAATCACCAGATTTAAAAGTGTAATATCATCCTAATTTATAGTGGGTTTGATAAATATGATTTTAAAAGCTACCCCAACCTTCCTAAATAATGCTGTCATTCTCTTCTATGTCAGCAATTAGGTGGGAAAGTGTTATCAACTCCTACCCAGTTCTTCACAAGTCAGATTCAGATCATTATCTTTCCCTCATAAAGAGTTTCTCCTGCATTTATTTACTCCCTGAAATCTTCAGATGTTTGCTACTAATAAGCACAAAACCAACACAGACACAAGCAGGCCTATAAATTCCAATGGCCTGCAGGTAACAGGTAGAACACTAAACCAAAAGCCTATTCAGAACAATTTTAGACACATCACTTGTGTAATGCCTGATTTGTATGACAAGGTAAAGCACAACAGACATTGCAACTCCTCCATTTCACAACAACAAAAAAAAAAAAACCCCAAACTCAAAAGCACATTCCATTCATTGTTGCATTCCTGCAATCTCATTTTTTTCCTGCTATGCTCCATTTAACAACTGAGCCAAAAAACAGCATCATTTTTGAAATTAAGTTTCAGCAGAAATGTGTGCAGTACCATCATTTAGTTGTGAAATGCTGTGCTACAACAGCCTTTAAAATACTACATTAGAAGGGCATTCAAATCATCAGCCTTCAACTAAGATACAACACAAGCAAACAAGAATTTAACACGAGTTTTGAAGGAGTTATTTACACTTCAGACATTCTTTTGAAAATAAAATGAAGGGAACTTTGGTATGAGAGAGACACACTCCAAATTCCAATCAGCCCCTTGCTTTGAATGACCATGACCAGCCCTACAAGAAGAAGCATTCCCAAGATCTCCGATGACTTTCATTGACTTGATGTCCCCTTAATGAAATCTAGAGCCTTTTCCAAATGCCCAAAGTGTTTCAAGCAGAGACTGCAAATGTTCCTTCATTGAGCAAATCCCTAACAGCAGCCACAGGACACTCCTTAAGGAACTTTTAGGTTTTGCAGTTTACACCTGAATTTTTCAGCTTTCAGATTTTTAGTACTTATGCCATTCAAATAGAGCACAAATGTTCACTACTTTAAAGCAATAACCTGGAACAAACAATTAAAAATGTTATTAATTGAAAAGTTATTTCAAAACTCTATCCTATTGTGACATTATTCCTACCCTTACATTGGATAATGCAAAGTCTGCACAACTAACAGAAGTAACCTTCAGTATTACATATCTTTATGCAAAAGCACTTTATCACCTGATTTTATTTTCCCTTCTATGGAATATCCTAATTCCTAGATACAGTATCAAGAAAAAAACCTCTTAAGGACTTAAAACTACAGCTGTCCAAGTTACTTGTGCACAATTGTACTTACCCTTGCTGAAAACAAGCAGCAGTAATTAACAACTTGTCAATAAAACTATTTCCTGCCTAAATCTGAATTGTGTCACATGGCCTAAATCAAAGTCTCACACTTCAAAAGATGTAAGTAAGATGACTTTCCAGCAGCAGTGTGGGAAAAAAATAATCAAAAGTCACATCCAAGTTAGTGTGTTCCCATGCTCTTCTAGACAGAAATTGAAACATTCATCCCTCTACTCAACTTTTCCATTACAATCCCTGCCTTACTCCAGAACTCCACTGAGCCCCCCACGGGGCAGGTGGGTGGGATGAAAGGCCAGTGCACGTGCACAGACAATTCTTCTGAAAAACCAACAGCTCTTCTTTACAACAGCTATTTCATCATCACAAGTGAAGCCAATGAAGACAGCAAAGGGGCCATTTCATATAGAGTTTTTCCCCATGAAGTGATAAAAAAAGAATCCTCTGACACATCCCTCCAACGCACCTTGAGTTCTGGATATAGCTCTGCAGTGACAAAAGCCAGCTTCACAGTTAAATTGGTTTTGTGGATATGTGACCCTGAAATAACTACTGTCCTGTGCAATAAATGACAGTATTTTAAAGAAGAAATCTTAGCTACTTCATATCACAACTGGACATGTAACTCTGTCAACAATTCTTGGCTAATTATCTCAGTCCTCCCTTTGCCCTTAGAAAGAAGTCTATCCTGCAAGCTAAGTCAATGCTTTTTCAAACTGTTTTATCCCATGCTCCCCCTAAAAGCTTTTACAGTGAGCTTTCAAGGAGTGTCTACAGCTGCTTAAATCCACTCTGAACACAGGGGTGACAACAGCCAGGGCAGTGCTGGACCCTCCTGCAGCACAGCAGCTCAGAATGACATCACTCTGATCCTCGGGTTTGCTGAACACTTGCCCTGGCCTGAGGGTTGGCTGAACAGTCAGGAACCAGTAAAACTGTGAGCTGGGGTAAGTTTTACATTACTGACCTTATTCTATTATCCTCCAAGTCTTCCCAGTAATGTCAGAGAATTACTCACACAACAGCACTCTGTTCAATTTTAATAAGGACTAAATATAGGCTGGTACTTCAAGTGTTTACAGAGCGAGATCTGTTTGAAGTTTCGGTGTTAGAATCTCATGTTTGCACAAAGGCATCTCAAGACAAGGTAAAAAATACCCATGTTAAATAATTATGTGCCTTATGCCTTCATGGCAGTGTTTCTGGACAATCTGGGTAGCATTATTATCTTGCAAACCCATCACTGATTTGTGTGTGTATGTGTGTGTATATATATACATATGCACACAAAATTCTGCTGAGCATACTTTATTCTACACTGCTAGATGTTGGTTTTGCAATTATTTTCTGCTCAAGTACAGTATTTTTTCATCTGCTGTACCATTTCTCCAACAGCAAAGCACAGGAGTTGTAGATTTTTTTTATTTCCACACAGGGTAGACCACAATAATTTGAGGCAGCATGAGAAGATCACACATCGTGGTATCTCAAACCACCACAAAGAGATACTGGTGTTTGGGTTTCCATGCTGCAGGTAATTCTTTCTCCTACCATCTGACATCAATACAACCTATTAAGATACACTGCTTTTGAAGAGATTCATTTCAGTTCACATGAAAGGAATACGTACATGCAACTTTCATGTGATGGGATTTTCTGGAATCTTTATTTTACAGTACATCACTTTCCAACTCCAATGTACAGCTGGGTTAAGAAATGCAGGAAAGAAAGAAAGCAGTAACACTTTGCTAAAAGAGCTTATTCAAATCCATTTCTCGTCCCTATTCATAGCTAAAGGATCCCTTGCAAGAACAGACCATAGAGTGAATGACTGATTATGGAGAACTGGAGCTGGTCTATAGGCTGGAAGCTTAAAAGTCACTCAAAAATCTGCTGTTAACATTTTCTACATCTCTTTCATACCAAAGAAGTCCCAAAAGAGTCACGTCACTGTTAAGTCACTACAGTGATGTTTTCTTACCACCAAGGAGGCTTTTGTGAATGTAGTGCTGTTGGACAAGGTGTTACTTTGTACCAGCATTTTAGACTGAAAATCCCTCAGAAGACAATTCACTGACATAACGAGCTTCACACCATCCCCTTGCCTGAGCTATATGTGGTACAACACCCTGCTGTGGCCTGTGCCTAAAGCACAGGGGCAGGCTGACAGGCTATCCTGACACACTCGGTACATTTCTGATTAGACAAGTCCACAAAATGTTTCCAGTATCTAAATGTTGCTCAAGACCTTTCATAACTGCATTACAAAGAAAACAAAGAGCTCAGAGAGAGCAAGAAAAGCATTGAAGACATTGCAAATTGTATCCAGAACTGTATCAAACTCCAGCAGGAGATGCACAGACCAAACAGAATGGTAGACCCAATATAAAATCTAAGGAAGACTCCAGTACTCCCTGTGCTGCCCTTCTGCTGCAGAACTGCTGCCTTGGGACTGAAACAGGACGGTGATTTTCACAGCTCTGGTATCACACTGACTGAGGGTCCCTTTATCCTGCATGGTTGAGCCACATGGGGATGGGGACTGAAACCAGACCCCAGTAAATGTCCAGAAAATCACTCCCAATCAAATTTGCCTATCAAATTTGCCTATGTAACACCAACTCTTTTTTTTTATACAGGGCACAACCAGCACCTGCTAATGGGCCCTTTCAGACCAATGCCCAGCACCTGATGCTGTGACAACAAACCTTTAGACCAGCCCTGATCTGCACTATCTTAATGTGCTGCAATGGTATCTGAGGAATTATTAAATACACCCAAGCATTCAAGACAGGAGAAATAACTTCAGAAGGTGACCTCCTCCTTTGAGCACTGCTTTAGTTGTAGCAAAGTCCAGACACTTCACAGCCACAGGCAGAGAGAGCAAACCAAGCCTGTGAACAAAGCCTTGTGAACATCCCTGCAGGGCTAAGTCAGGGTTGGCTTCTTACCTCAAACTCACAGATAGAAACAAAAGATAAAAGACAACTTCCCAGCTCTGGCTCGACAATTAGGAGGCGCCTGGGACACAAGCTAGGAAAAGAAATATAGGGAGAAGCAAATGAGTCCAGTGCTTGAAAGGGGGAGGAAGGACAGACCATTTCCAGGAAAGACACAGACCACAATTAAAACCCCCATTTTTCTTGCAAAGATATTTCTTAACTTCAAGTGATCAAGTCACTGACTTGCATATACTTAGAAAATTGCTTTTCTTGTAATGTGCAAGTATCACAGACATTCTACACTGTCCCAAACCACAGGCCACAACTGCAATTTGGCCCCAGTCTGACAGAATGCCAAGTGAAGCATCAAGCCAAAGCAAATCAAAAGCAACAATTTTCCCAGGAGTATTGATGTGCCACAGAACTCATCTTAACAAATAATAATAAAAAAATAAGTGGCTTAATCTCAAAGTGTGAACAGTGACCAGCTGACTACACTAGATACAGCTGCATGAACATCTAGATACTTCAGTTTGAAGTCTCTGCATGCTATACACCACTCTCCAAGCATCTTTTCCTGGGTTGGACACAACCAGCTCTGTCAGCAGGGACTCCCTGCTATGACCTGAGGTTCTCCAGAAGAAATCATGTCAGCACCAAGTCCAGCTGCTTCAATTCAGCTGAACTGAATTGAATTCATCGCTACTGTGAAGCTGAACACACCTGTCAGAAATGCTGCCACCTATTCAAGTTTTACAGGATAATAAAAGTATTTTTGAGTCCTTGCCACTTTGTATTTGCAAAGAGCTTCATAGAGCACAGAGATGATGAAAACACTTTGGCTGATATTACACACACCCCCTTGATGCTCAGCTTTCTTGGAGAGGCAGCTGAATTAAGGTCAAGTATGGAAATCCAAGTCAGAAGAACTGAGAGCCTGAATGTAAATGTAAAGCTTTAGCACAGTAAAGCAGCCCTGGCAGTTTGTGATGCACTGTGTGCTGCTAAATCCTGCTGCAGAAGAGCAGCACCCCAAAGCCCTCACTTCAGCCACACAGCACGAGCAGTGGAAGTCACCTGAGCCTGATGCATTCGGGTCAAGTCACCAACACTCCTCAGGCTCAGGACAACTCTGGCACTTCAGCCTACAAACACCTTCCCAGCACACCTGCCCCAGCTCTCACCCCCAGTATAAAGTGAAACCTTAAATTCAGAACTATCACAGTACGTATCAGTATCCTTTTCCACTCACAGAATAAATTAAATCTAAGTTGGTCAAAGTATTTTCAGGCGGATGTACCTTTGACATTTTGGTTTTAGTACTTCCTGCAATAACTGCTATGAACCCTACAAAGTTAAAGCCTGATTTCCTTTATCTCCTCTCCTTGGTGTTGGATAAAAAAACCCTGCTAGTTAGTTTAGAACTGTAATACCAAAAATGCAAGAGGAATATAGAACACATCATCAGTGCATGCCTTCATCTGCAAGCACCACAAAGCCACACTTGAGCAGAGCAGCATCATTCATCCTGATCAAGGCCCTGGGAACCCGACAGTTCCCCAGCCTGGCAAAATTCCACAGCACTTCCACAAACTGGAGCATTTTTGCACAAAGAATCCAATCACTTCTGGCATTCCAGCTTCCTCCCCAGAAGAGGAGTTATATTCCACAAAATATTCCACAAAGTTCAGTACAACTACAGGCACTTCCCTCCTTTTTCTGCAGATTCCATCTTTCCTATAACGAGCTCAGGGTAACACACATCAAAAATGTTTCTCCATTGTCAAAGAAGCAACAATTCTTGTTAGGTGAAGAGCTGTGGGATCCTGAAATAATTCTGAAACCAGTTACTAGTTATTTTATGAAAAGGCCATTAAATTCTTCCCAAGTTTACAACTCCTATGGATCAGAGGAAGTGTTACAGCCAACTGCAGGAATGGCCAAGGCCCAGAATGGAGCCCAGCACAGCCAGTCCCAACACAGGGAATCAAAGCAACCTGTCATGGGACAGGAGAGGGACATTCACAGCATGGCTGGATTGGTTTTAAACACAGCTCATGACTCAACCCTGCAAAACAAAGTCACAGGTTTGTCTTCAGACAAGCTGTAAAATTTGCCTGGAATGACAGAGAAGGTTCAAGGCAAAAGTCTCGTTGTCATCCACTGGGAAGCTTCTCCAAGGCAGGAGGGAAAACCAAAGTCCTTGTAGCTTTCCAGCTGGTTCCTGCTGCTGACACAGGGAGTGATGCAGGACACATTGCAGACTAAGAATCTGCTGCATGCAAATCACCTGCAACATTATTTCATCCAGGAGCAAGTCTTCCCAGCAAAAATGATGCCAGTGAAACTGGAAAAGGTTCCCACTGAGGCCTTAAACTCTCCATACTCAAGATCCATCAATAAAGGAATCCAAATACATTGTTTCTCACTATATAGGCAAAGATACAATGTAAAGCAACAGTTTCATTTCCTGGAGTTCCCCGAGTTTTCCACGACAGGATTTGGGCAGTTTGCTAAACTTCAGATAACATCCCATATGTACCTACTTTGGCCTAAATATAACCAAAACCAGCTTATAAAATTCATTCTTGTTCTATGAGTCCAACATTACAACATCATAAACACTACTCTTGGCAGTGCTGCAGTTAGCACACCTGATTCAGCCTTTTAAAAAACACAGATTTATAAAAAAACCAAACAAACACAAACCACTCAAATACTATGTCCTGCACTTTGTTCAGTCAGCTTTTCATTCTGAGAATCAAGTGTTTTACCAGTGTCATGGAAGTGATGCTGAGATCTCCCACCTTTGTAAGGTACATACATAGTCCTCATAGCAAACAGGAAATTGTATTAAAAAAAATAAAATAAAGAGAACACTTTGACATCTATCTTTAAATAGAAAAATTAATTGCATTTCAGGAAAAGTAAGACCCAGAAAAGGCAGAAAAGTCCTCCACACAGAACTGATTCTGCTGTCTTACCTCACAGCCCAATGACAAGTTGATGTTATTTGGACAAACCTTAAGCATTTCATAAATGAAAAAGCCTATAATTCAGACTCAAAGGAAATACAAATTTCAGGGACAGTTTTCTCTTTTTCAGAAGTTTCCTTTCATAGAAAATAAAACAGACCTCAAAGAAGACTGATGGAGGGAGTGACTTATGAACAATTCAGAAATGTTCTGGGAATTAAAAAAATAGAAAAGAGGCAGACCTCCAAAAATAAAGGAAGTATGGGTTCCACTCCCAGTTTTGATACTTTCTATGGAATAGCAGCCAAATTACCTAATCTCTGTGCTTCATATCTCTCTCTCCCCACTGCTGCTCCTCCTCCCTGAACATCTTGTGTATTCCAGCTGTACAACTCCTCATGGCTGCAAGGAAATCTCAGCACACATTCAAGCCAAACCAACCCTAACAAAATTCAGCCTCAACACAATGTTACCTTGGCAAGTCCCAATGAAATACCAACAAAAAAAATATGAATCAAATGCTTAGTTGGTACCTGTAAGTCCTAATAAACCTCTGAGCAGTCACTCCCGCGACTGAGAGGACATATTGTTTAGTTTGTGCTTTTAAGGCAAACAGGAAAATAAGCAAGGCAACCGAAGGAAGTTCGCGTTACCTAACATAAGAGAGAAATAAATATGAACTCATGACTATTTAGAGAGCCCGGGCCGGGGGGGGCCGGGGGGGAATCCGACTAATCTGACCGGAAAACAGGGAAGCGCCGTCTGCCCAGGAGAGCCTCCACCCAGGAACGGGAGTCCCGGTGATTCACGGGCGAAAAGCAGGAAAAGCAAAGCCCCGCCGAGGTCTGTACGGGCAAGAACGGCAGCGCTACAGAGAGCACGGCCGGGGTGAGCACCCAGAGAACCAGCCCGCGGCTCAGTCCCAGGGGGGTGAGCGACCCACAGCCCGGGGATACCGCTCCGTGCCATCACCTGCAGCACGGGGAGCCCCCTCCGCCCGCCGTGCCCTTCCCGACGCTTCGGCGGGGCCGTGCCCGCAACCCGGGGAGCGAGGGAGGGAGGGAAGGACGGAAGGAAGGAGGGAGGGCCGGGGGCCGCACACCCGCAGTGCCGCCGCTCCCGGGCCCCGCCGCGGAGCCGCCCCGAGCGCCGCTCCCCCCGCGCCTCACCTGCACCTGCCGGCGGCAGCGGAGCCGCCCCGGCGCTCCCCGCCAGCAGCCACAGCAGCAGCAGGACGGGCCCGAGCGGGTGTTGCGGTCCCAGGGCCCGCGGGCCGCCGCCCCCCCGCCGCCCGGCGGCCCCGCCGAGCCCCCCGCGCTGCCGCATAGCCCTCCGCTCCCGGCCCGAGGCCCGGCGCCGAACGAGGGGGCTCGAGGTTCTCAGCGCCTCCGGGGAGCCCCCGCGGCAGCAGCGGCCGCCCCCCGGCCCCGCGGCATCGGCTCCGCCGCCGCTCCCCTCACAGAGCCCAAGCCCCGCCGGCCGCCGCCGCCGCCATCTTCCGGGCTACCTGAGCGCCAAGGGGCGGGGCGCGCCGCTGATTGACAGCCCGACGCACCAGTCATTGCGCGTCTCACGCTCGGGAGGCGGGATCATTGGCTGGGACGGGGATAATCCGTGATTGACAGCTACACCAGCCAATCGCCCTAGAGGGGGTGAGCTAGGGCGTAGGGAGGCTGCGGCGCGAGCGCGGCGGCGCGCGGCTGCCAATCAAGAGCCGGGAGGGCGTGGCGTCGCTCGGATTGACGGCACGCTTCACCAATCGGTGAGAGGGGCGGGGGAAGAGGGCGGGGCTTTCCCTGTTTCGCGCGCAGCGCCCGCTGGAGCGGCGGGGGCGGCGCCCCCTGGTGGCCGAGTGGCTGCGGGGCAGGTCCGGGATTCCCGGGACACAGCCCCGCCTGGATCCATCGGGAATGACCCCCGTGGGACACAGCCCCGCCTGGATCCATCGGGAATGACCCCCCTGGGACACAGCCCCGCCTGGATCCATCGGGATGAGCCCCCAGGGCACAGCTCCTCCTGCCATCCCTGGGGTGCTCCTGCTCCCCTGCAGGAGGATGGTGGGTCCCGAGTTGGACAGTGAAACGGGCACACCACCCTCACCGTGCAGCCCGAGCTCTTCCAGGGCTGGAGGTGACCTTGTTCAATTATTGATACCAGCAGGATTCAGAAATAAAGATTGTTCTGGTTTAGGTTTGTGATTCTGCTGAACTTTGAGTACATGAAAATGAGGTGTCAGCTCTAAGTAGCATAAGTGGAAGTGTTAATCCCAAGGAATCAGGGGCTCTATGCAGTGAGGAGATAGGGAAATACCACACATCTAGCAAACTAGATTTCTGCTTTCCAAATAATTTAGCAAAAAGACTAATTATGTCAAGATTATATAATGACTTTGGGAGCACAGACTGTCCAAAGAAATGTACAATGAGTGGGCCTCTGGGAACTCATGAAAGGAAAGTTTTGTGCTCGAAGTAGTATTTGGAACATGATGTCCAGGAAGACAAAACATAAACCCAAATCCCCTCTGTCCCTAAGTATTTTTCTAGGGTAATTTTTCTTCTACCAGAAGGATATTACCTAAAATCAAGCTACCTGCTTCTTACCAAGTCTGTGTCTACCTCCAGATATCCTTTCTCTGCCTTGAAGACACTGTGTTACCAAATGACCCTTTTTTTTTTAATGTTCTGATTAATTTTCCTTCCAAAGGAAATATTTTATTTGAATAATAACACGGAATACAATCTCCTCTTTTGTTGTTTTATAAATTATTACTAATTATGTTGCTTTTCATGAGTTACTTTTAAAAAGGTAATACAAACCAATAAATTGTCCCAGAGTATTCTTTGTAAACTATCTGGAGATTCCATGAATGAGAAGCACAATGTGATCTTTTCCCTTTAAAATCAGCAATATCTAATATACAATATGTACCACATGGGGTTTTTCCATGTATAAACAGGCACTGACTCAATTTAAATAGCTCCTTGTTATTGTAAAACTGACTCTGGTCACCCACATGCAGCCAGGTCTCTCTGTACGGACTGGGAATATCCAGTGGGATTATTCTTCACTTTATTCCATCTCTCTCCACCAAGCATGGACATCCAGGTTGGGCCCTCTGGATGTGAGTGTGGCTCCTTCCAGCTGACATTACAGCCCCATTTCAGAATGGTGGATACTCAAACCACCCTGTGCCTCTGGGGTGTGACCACACGGGCACATCCCGTGTTCCAGCCGTGGGTCTGAGGCACTTCTGGGCTCTGTCTCTGACCTCAGGCAAATTCCACCCGTCAATAGTTTAGAGATCGACAGCAGCTACAGACATGAAGTTTAAACCTTCCCTTGTAGCTTTCCAGCAGGTTTACAATGCAAGGGTGTTCTCATTTCAATACTGAAAACAATGCACTGCATTTAAACACAGCAGGCTGCTGGATTTCCCAACCCACCCTGTCTTAATTGAATGTTAGGCTTTGATGTAATTTGCTGATAAAACATGATGTTGTAACATCATCTGGGATGTTATGGCAGCATATCATTACAAGGACTTGTTAGAGCACTCTTTTATAATGATGGGACACTTAAGGTTTGCTGCAAATTAGTCACTGGTAGGAGCTAAATAACCAAACCTTCCAATCCTTTGTTCTGCATGTTAGTCACAGTTACTCCCTGTCTTCAAATACACCACAAACATCAAAAAAAACCCCCAGAGATGCAAAGCCTCATCTCCTATCTCCATCCTCAGGAATGTTAGATTCACCCATTTACAATTTCTGCAGTCAAACACCTGTGGTAACTCCATGATCTTAATGGGATGAGCAACCTAATAGTGAGTAATCCAAAAGGTACTTAAGAAGAAAATATATTTACTTAAATGAAACTCTTCCTGTACACAAAATGGGATGTGTTACCACATATCACAGCCTCGTGTTTCCTGATTATGCACTGTTATCGTTGCCAAATTGCTGGAGCTGCTGTTCCGTGTGGGAGGTGTTAAAACCCTTTTTTAGAGACAGATAATTGGATCAACTAAAGGATGTTGATAGTTTTATTTTCAGTCGGTTTTCTTCAATATTTTTGATAACATTATTGGTGTGGAAGGAATATTGTCTGGCAGGCTGAGCAAGTTGCCAGAGGGGTGTTAAAGGTCTTCAGTGTAACTGTGAATAAAGGCCCAAAAGATTCACAATTCACTTACTATAAAACATTATCACCAAGCTGAGCACAGGACCAAGGTCTTTATTCCACATCACTGTTTTAAGCATAAAGATTGGCTTCTCTCTGTGGGAACGCTGAGACACTCACTCTGCTCCCCTCAGAAGAATCATGTCTCATCCTTTCAAATATAACCTTTCTTTCCCTGTCAGTGTTGTCTTTTTCTATTTAACAAAGTGATTTGTTTCTCCACCTGACAGAGGCAAAATAAATATCACTGGTTTTAACCTCCACTTTCAGGCATCGATGACCTAATGGTGTTTTTATACAACTGGAGGCTTCTTTCTCCATTCCATTACCCCAGCATCCAAAATGATTTCACGTAGCTCCCAAGGAAAACTGGCTGAAGAAAGCTGCATTTAAAACAATCAGTGAAAGAAATTTGCCCATTTGTGTTAATTATTTTCCTCTTAGTATCTGTCTGTCATTCTAAAATGGGTTTAGGTCAGAACTCTCTGGTTTCTTCCCACGAATGCTGAAGCTTGCAAAACAAACCTCTGGCAAATATAGCAGTGCATATTTTGAATCAGTAGTAGAAAATTCAGTTTGCAATGATTTTAAAATGTGTTAAATAAAGACCAAACAGCTCTTTTTTAATCCATTCCCTGTAAATCATTAAGGAATTACGTTCTTCTTGGGAAACATTTAATATTTGAATTTGCACCTGCCACTAACATCCTGGAAAATTTAGCACAACTTTCATTTCTTTTGAGTCAGGAATACCTACTGGATTTTGATGGGCCTAATTGAGAAGGGTGCTACTTACTTTGGCTTCAAACAGGGAGAACTGGAATAACTTTTAGTGTTAAGATATGAAGATGGATCATAATTGTAAATGTATCTTATTCAATTCATTTAAA
Organism: Corapipo altera; assembly: GCF_003945725.1. Lineage (NCBI taxonomy): Eukaryota > Metazoa > Chordata > Aves > Passeriformes > Pipridae > Corapipo > Corapipo altera. The sequence goes on along the minus strand of NW_020884920.1, from coordinate 511,249 downwards.
TTTACTCTATTTGCTTTATTAAATCCAATTCATTTCACTTTAGTCCACTGAACTGTTCTATGGAATCAATGGATTTAATCAAAAGAATGAATTTTTTTTGAAAGAGCAATTAATTACTCTCTCAAAGAGGCATAAGAAGTGCCAACATCGGTACAAATTTCTTCTCAACAGGATTCTATCTTGTTTTACAAAAAAATACAGTAATGAGTGGGCAAATTTCTTTCCCCACTTATTACTCTGATGGTGTTGCCAGCCAAAATGCCAATTCATGCCAATTTTCAAACTGGTTTTTATGCCACTGACAACTGTCTAATGATGAAATAAAAGAGACATCTGTGGTGATAAATCTGTATTCTAAAGCTTCCTACAGAACCTTTCACCAAAATTTTAAGAAAGAAATGATGTCTCTTCTCTCCAAAGGTGAAGGAGATTTGATTAATTTCCATTGACATAAAAGGAAATGCAAAGTTATGACTTTTGTGTAAAGAAGCTGTTGTAAAACCTCCATAGCTACATTAGAAATTCCTTCCACTCTCCCCTCTTTATTTTTAGCAAATGTTAAACCATGTGGACCATTAAATTTTGCTCCAGATGCAGCAAAGCTGTACTGAATATAGTGAGAAACCATTTAACCAAATGAATGTCTAATGCAGTCCTGATCTAAATATACACTGTATGTGTGTCAAGGTAAAAAAGAAAAAAGCAAAGCAGAAGGAATATTCTCACAAACAGAGCAAGTAAGACACAACAGATCAAACAAGAAGATTGCAGCTCAGCTTCTGCTCATGCAATACTTTCACTAACCCAAGAGCTGTGGAAGCTGCTCAGCAGCTCTCAAAAACTTGTCCCGTCTGAGACTCAAAAAATCAAGTGTCACTGCTCAGGGCTCGGGGTTTTTGCACTGTAGGTGTGAGGCAGCAAGAACAGCACTCCTGCAAAGGAATAATTCAGCACCATTCCAGTCCAAGGGCAAGAGTTTAGTAAAACTTCCTGCAGGTTACAGAACCTACCAGTGCCTCTGGGAACAAACCATCTCCAGGCTGCAGGATGCTCCTGTAATTAGCCATGTTTAAGTGTCTTGCTGATGTAAACTCTGCTCACACAAGCTTTGCAAAAAAGCATTATCTCTTTCTGGACTTCTTGAGCAGCAGGAATCTCTTCATCACAAATCCTTTCAATAAAGGAAGGCAAATTTTTGAGCAGAAGATAAAATACGATTTGCATGTCTCTCTAATACTATATTTTGGTAAGGATTGTATGTCACCATTTGAATGTGTCACCTGTTGAAAGAGAAAAATTGTTTGGAGTCCTATCAAACAGGGAATTCTTGATCAACCTGCCTATTAAGGTAATATTTTCAATTTCCATACCACTTTATAACTAACTTTATAGAAAATAATTAAGAAAAAGTCTCATACAAGTTCTAATTCTCATTAACATTGAGCAAGCCAGGGGAAGATTAAAGGACAATGTTTTGAACATATGTAGACAATCACCTTTCACTTTAAATATCTTTAATAACCAAATCCTAAGTAACTGCTCTAAAATTAAACCAGAAATTATCTTTGACCACTTACATTCCCCTTCAACAGTCTCTCATTGGCTTCCACACTTAGTTTTAGTGAAAGCATAAGCAAAGACTTCAGCCTAAGGACCACTCTGTGTATGGGGTGGAAGCTCATCCTGACTTGGAAATAATTTGCAAAAGGAATTTTTAAAAAGAAGCACTTGGATCTAGAGGGCAGATCCAGAAAAAGGATAAATGAACAGAGTAACTCTGCTGCTGACAGACAGACAACTGGTGTCTTGATGCTTTCAGACACTTGGAGGAAAAACACAAGGATTCAAGATTTAGAGGAAGGTGCAGTTCATTGCAGCACTGCAAGGGAAGGAAGGATCTACCTCCTACTGAAATGTTATACTTTCCAATCTTATGTATTTTTCTGATATTAATGAATGTTACCTTCCAGAGCACTGACATATAAACATGACCAATTACATGGAGAAGAACTGAGGTGAATCAAGACAAATTAAGCAGGATCAGGAAGAATCATGTCAATTGGGCAAGGAGCACAAACCAATATATCCAGCACGTGGAAGCTGAGAAACAAATTTATTTATACTTTCCTTTATTTTTAATAATTATAGGTTCAAAAGACCATATTCAGAACAAGAACCATTTATCAAAGGTAGTAATTGGATATAACTTTCTGTACTATTTGGTAATCTGAAGGTAAAGAGGTATAAAATACCACAGTGAAAATTTGTTACAGAGAAAGCAATGAAAAAAAATGAGCCAAGCTTATACCACAGACAAGGAACAACTGCCTAAAAACAAATTGCAGATGCATTTTAAAAACCCTTGACAATCTTAAGGACAGTACCTTATTTTAAAAGCTTACTTATTAACTGGTTACTTACAAAACCAGACCTGAAATATGTACCTTATTTTCCTTATCCTTGCAGTCTGAGAGTCCAAAGATCATCTAGGAATCAAAGACCTCCAATCTTCCACAATCCCTTTATCTTTTTAATAAAAACAATCCAACAGAAACAGGTCTACAAAATCATTTAAATTATGGAGTCTCACAGGTGAAGTCGCTTTGCTTGTAGGATTATAAAATACAGATGGATGAACAGATAGTGAAAATTTAAGCAAGGATCAGAATTACTGCAACTGTCTTTCCATCTCCAGTACTAACAATTTACTGAGCTCAACTCACCATGCAGAACATTCTTTTCCCCACCTTGGTACAACCTCACAGGAGCATTGTCTGTCCTTAATTCTGCACTACATTGTTTTGGCCATATCCCATAAGGGAGTAGAGCTGCTTTTGTGATTGATGTTACTCGTGTGTGCCAGAATATGGAGAAATACATCTCTTATTTTTGCCTATTAAGATTAGGAAAATCCAGGGAATGAGCTCATCTTATATGAAAAGGATCTACCTGAACACAAAAGACATTTTTCAAAATTCTCCCCTCTTTGCTGCATTTCAAAGCTGTGACTAAGCTGAAGAGGTCTAATTTCATTCACTAAATGTCAGTAGTTACAGTTTTGGTCTCCAATCCCAGAAAGGAAAAATTGGTTCAAATAAAAAATGCATTTATCTTTATGGGGAAGTGGTGGGGTTTTTTGGTATCAAAGCAATGTCAAAACCAACAAATATACCTTAGTGGGATGTTTGTGGTATATCAGACAACACAGAATCCAAATGAGTTCTGAAGAGTAGAAAGGGGTTTGATGATAAATTGCTGGCTGTACATGAATCTCCTGAATCAACCTCTACAGACACCGAGTAATCAGGAAGAGGTGGTGGCTGAAGAGATGCATTTTCTTCTTCATATTCTCAAATGTAAATTATTTGAACATGAAGGAAAATCAGTCCAAAGATCCAGGAGGATCTGGACACAACAGCAGAAGGATGTGCTGTTTCAGTGCTGTGAACTCCATGGTGTACAATGGTGTACAATGACCACCCCTGTAAATTGAGAGAAAACCTCAGAAGAGATTAAACTGGATGAGAAAACAGTTACTAGCACCTTTGCCAAAATTTTCATTCCTCTGCAGGTGCATGCTACCAGTGTTAAGTAATTTTGCCCATCCACGTGTTTTTAGAACATGGCAGGTGACACACCCACTCCCAGACACTAGAAAATGCCCCAATCACATCTCCTGAAAACTTCCTTTTAATGAAGAAGCAGACCAGGAATTTCAAAGATAACAAACCCCCTCACAACTTCATGTCATAATGTACTAAACACACATGAAGAATTATTTCCTCTTGTGTTATGAGCATGTGCCATCAGCACATGGCTGGAAAACTGCCTAACAAGCTGACAACTTCTGAATTACCCTTGTGTGAGCACAGCTCAGGTTATCTATTTATAAAGTCATACCACAGGTGTTGCCTGCAGTAGGATATTACAATGAGCAGCAGCTAAAGAGCTTTTCTCATTTTGATGCGACCCAGGTGCTCAGTTGTGCCTTATCAGCCTTCGTAGCCAGTGCTCTCAATTAGGAATTCAGGGAGCCTGGCATCTGGCACAGGAAGATGACAGAAATGAGCATTACCATTTCCCAGGGGTCATGGATTAAACATGGCTTGCACCTGCTCTGTTTACTGCTGAGCTGGTAAAAACAAGATTACCACTTTTATCCTTTCATTGGTTAAATTTGACAGCTTAACCATCCACCACGGTATGGACTACTTTTTAATTTGAACCAAATAAAATCTTCATCCCACACAAACCTCTAGACATATTTAGTTTTGTCAAAGACTTGTCTCAAAATGCTGAATCACTGAACGTAGGTAACAGAAAATGTTATTTTTATCAAGCAAACTAACACAACTCACATTCCTACACATGTTAAGTACTCCTGTCTTACGAGAAAATCTTCCACTGCTCTCTGTGCACAAGCAGTAACATCAGTGTATCATGTCTGATTTCTCCTCTGCCTACATTTGATTCCAGTTGTTTGAGATCAGAACAGTTCCAAGAGCTTATCCCTTCACTGGTGGCTGGTCCCACCACTGGCAAAGGGCTGGTACACACATCCCTGCTGCAATGTGCTTTGCTCCAGCTGGCAAACACAAGCCTGGCAACAATCTGTTAGCATTCCCTGCCTGGGTAGATCCACTGCAGAGGAAATATCCACACTGAGGGTTCCTGGTCTAATCCACTACAAGCCTCATCTTGTAGAGGAGGTGCTGAGAGGAGAGAAAGTGGAGAAGTGTGCTGGTTTGGCTGGGATGGAGTTAATTTCCTTCCCAGTAGCTGGTGTGGGGCTGTGTTTTGTGTTTGTGCTGGAAACAGTGTTGATAACACCGAGATGTTTTTGTTATTGCTGAGCAGAGCTCCCACAGAGCCAAGGTCTTTTCTGCTCCTCTCCCCATCCCACAGTGAGGAAGCTGGGAGTGCACACGGAGTTGGGAGGGGACACAGTTGGGGCAGCTGACCCCAACTGACCTGAGGGATATTCCACACCATGGGGCTCCATCCTCCATGTTTGCAGCTGGGGGAAGAAGAAGAATGCTTTGCCCATTAAACTGTCTTTATCTCAACCCAAGCGTTTTCTTGCTTTTACCCTTCCAGTCTCCCCCACATCCCCGGGAGGAGTGAGCAACTGTGTGGTGCTTAGTTGTGAGCTGGGGTTAAATCACAAGAGGGAAGGTCTCTAGAACATCAAGCTGATCACTGAAAGGCAGGAGAACCTGTCTGTGCCTCACCATCACCTGTCAGTGACTCCCACAGAGATCTGAACAGCACCAGTTAAAGCTTGAGCCCGGGCTGACCTTCCCTGTACCCTCTGGTGCTGTGGCACTTCTGCAGGTGGCTCAGTTAATACACACAGTTCTCCCTACAGTTAAATTCTGAGAGAGAAACACACAGGACCTCTGCCATAAGTGGTTTAGTGTCCAAAGAGCTCACCAATGGATATTGCTTCCCGTATGTGCTCCAGCTGCTTTTCTGCTCTGTCATTCCTGTCCTTGCCTGAAATACAGTTTGTCCACCACTGAGAAATCCAGCACCTCTCCAGATGGCTCTGGGTATTTGCTTTCTTTAGGCAGAGTTTTGTGCTGCTGTACAGAATTGCATGACATTACAGAATATCAGAGAAAGTGTGGTTAGTGCTGTACAATGAAAACACAATGCTCAGCCCACTGTTAGAGGCTAAAATCTAAATAAGACATAGATATGAAGGTGACCATTTGGAACACCGGCACTCAATAACTTATGGATTTGTTGATCCTGTGTTAAAGGAATCTTGCATTTAATGGTTTATATGGATCATTCACATAGAGAAAGAATAAGGACAGATAAATTAGCTGTTGTACACTGAAAATGCATGGGCAACAAACATTAAACCAGTTATGTTTTATTTTACTGCCACTGCACAACAAGCAATTAACATAAGCACTCGTGATAATTACAAATTAAAATATGCACTTGGTCATGCACTTTGTGTATGTAATTTTGAGTTCAATTCATCATCTGAGAACAGCTATCATATATAGTCATGTTTATTTACAGAAAGAGACTCTCAGACTGGGTCTGATTGTTTTCTGTGCAGCAATTTTACCATAAATGAGACAGTCAAATGGATTTGAAATAGAACAGGCATTCCTGTGTTCTCTGCCTACTGCATTATTATTGATATGCTTTTGCTTTTTGCCTCATATTACTATATTTGGCAGAAGAACTCAGGTTCCTGACGGATCTTTAAAAAAAAAAAAAAGAGAATTACTGAGGAAGGACGGAACAGAATTCCACAGACAGGTTAGCACGTGATAGACATACATGTGTAAGAATGCATATAAAATCCCAATGAAACAATGCCTACACCAGTGCTACAAATTCTGTAAGCCTTTAAGCTGCTGGCAGAATCCCTCAGCGATTGTGCCCTTTGTTTAACTACCACAGACTTCAGGGGCAGTTCCGGCCATTCAGAGAATGAAGGGTCAGCCCCAGAGAGGCTGATCAGATACTGCAGAGATTACTAGAAAGGAAGAAATACACCCACTTAAAAAAAAACGTGCTGGGAAGGAAACAGTGCCTTTCAAATGGAACCACAAGGAGCAGAAATCAGGGATCTGCCCTGTGCTGTGCTATCTTTAGGAGCACAATACGACCCTATTTACACGAGGGCCTCAACTCAAATCAGTTGAGAAAACTCCCATTACCAAAATTAGGAAAAGAAGATGTAGCTTGCATTCACATAAGAATCCTTTCAGACATGGTCACCATTCATTATAGAGTTCTGGAGATGCTGAAAAATGAGTTCCTAACTAAGAAATTACAGACGAAGCACCCTAAGAGTGAAAGAAACACAGTATGGGAAGGAGATGAGAACCTAAGGAAAATTTCATATCACATTTCCTGAAAGTGAGCTTCTGTCAGAAAGATGATCATGACTGCATTAACAAGCCCCCTAGTTATTCCCAGCAACATGACTTTCAACAGCCTTTGATACACATAATGACAGCTTTGCAGTATTGAAGCTTAATTTGGGGTGAGTAGAATTCTTCCTTGATTTTTCTCTCCACTGACTCTGATGCAATTCATTCCCCTGAAAATGCTGCTTACAAAACCAGGTAGGTCAAGTTAAAGCAGTTAATAACAAGTATGTATGAACTACATGGTTTTTTCCCCTGCCTCCAATATCCTGTGTATACTTCTGCATAGATACTATTGGCTCTTGTTGAAAATACTATATAGTTCATGTAATAAGAGGATGGAATTCTTGATGTTACATGTATAAACGTACATGGTCTTAAGAAGAAAATTGCTGCAAGTCAGAACTTTATGCTGCTTTCAGAAATGAGAACTGGATCTAGGTCAAAACTGAAGCTTTAAATAAATACCATAAATAAATTGAGGTCTAGACTGTGCAGCTTTGGTTCTGTAAATAAGAAAGATTACTCTATATTTTCACTGGCATGTAGTTCATGTTGCAATACTGTTTTGAACAAAGAAATATGGGATCACTTATGAAATATTTTTCCTAAAAGCTAATGAATGTATGGTGGAACAAAATAACAGGCTAGGATGTTGGGATCGTCCCTTCTGCTCAGCCTTCAAGCAAACATTCCCTGGGAACTCACACTGTGTATCTTCAGGTCATAGAAAGAGAGTGAGATATTGAATTAGGCTTCTGCATCCCACGAGCCAAGTGAGTCTTTGCACTTTGATTCTGCAGTCAGAAGAACTTCAACCCAATGCTGACTCATGTGTTTCTTACAGGGTCACAATCCTGTTTTGGTAGTACTGCCTGGCAGAGCTAAAATCAGAATGAGAATTCCCATTGCAAAGCTTTTTTATCAAAAACATAATGTGAATATAATGCTTTGAAAGACCTGGATTGATGCTGTAGACTATAAGGAGCTGAACTTGTAATTGCCTTGACTGTAAAGGCACCAAAACTACATGTTTTTCTAAACCAATCTGCCATTCTGGATTGGACCTAGGACATATGTTGGCAGTTAGGTACTATTGAAACACAACTAGTATTAATTATATCATTAATACTATCATATACTTGCCATCTCTATTAAGCTGTCACAGATTTTGCTGCACATGCAAAACCCCACCTGAGCTGGAGGTGAAAGATGATGGTCAGAAATAGAGGGCACATTTCCCCAATTTTCTTTATCAGCATTTCATTGTGGTACTGTTTGCAGTGGCACACTGTCTAAGAGCTGAAATCACAGACAAAATAACATTTACCCAATGGAGCTTACAAACCCAACAGCATTGGACAGATTGCATGGAATTACTCCTGAGTCACACAAGTTGGATCATCTCACCAAGACATAGGTAAGACACACGTTCACTCTCCATCCTAAAACTGTAGACACAAGATCAAGTGTTTACTTCAGCTGTCATTTCCCACCTGGAATTCTTCCCCCAGGTGAAACAACCTCCTGTCTCACCCACCTTTCAGCAGAGGCAAGCACAAAGATCTCTTAGAGACTCCTGCAGATTGTCTGGTGCCTTACCAAGAAGACAAGAAACTTCAGATAGTTTCCTGCCATTCAGCTGGTGGGAAGAAGGCATATACAGTTAGTTACCATTGGGCCAAAAGTTCTTTGCCAACCATTCTATCATTTTGGAAACACTATTGCCTGCTGGTATGACTTTCAACTCAACTATATTGTCCTTTTGCAGTAATCAATCTCCAAACTCCTCAAAAGATGTGATTCTGACCAAACATCTGTTCAAAAAGTATTCTGAGCATCAAACAGAGCCCACAGAAATACCAGCAGGACATTTCAATACTAAGTTTGCTGTTCCTGTTCTTTCTATTGAGAAATGACCTCCTGGTATGCTCTGAAAACTACCAAAACCCTTTTGCAGATACAACACGCCAGGAAAATGCTAATCCTTTCTGTAAGTAACATACCACAATGGAAAGGCATGAGAAGAGTAATAGTGAAACATAGTCAGAAAGTGTCACAGGCAGGAGAGTTATTGTATCTGAATTAATAACATTGCAGTTAATGAACTGCTCTTGCTACGTGGAGAAATGCAGAAGTTCTGGCCAGAGCTGCTAAACTGTAAATCCTGTGAGACTACTGGGATGCTGCTGCTGGTGCTTATCTCTGAAGAGGAGTGAGGCTATTTTTGATCTGATGGAATGGTTTGAAGATGACTCAGATACAAAATTATTACTCTTTCTCCAATTCACTGAACCTCTTGCTGCTGTCCTCCTTTCTAATTTAATTTTAAATCTCTGAAAAATGAAGCATGATGCATCGCAGCCAGTGGTAATGGGTGAGAAGGAAAGCATTCCTTGAGCTGCACAGCCCAAGTCTCATCCTGATTTAGGAGACAAGAGCATCTCTTCAGACCTGCTGCCATGCTTTCCCTTCAGGCTCCAGCCACAATGCCTGCTGCCCTTAGCTATTATCTACCCTAGAAATACACAGTATTTACTTTCTGAAAACAGTTGCTCCTGAGCCTGTGATGGCAATTCTTCATTGTGCAAACATTTGGCAAATGCTTTGCATCACCCAGCTCTGTCTGGAGACACTCCCAGCCACAGCAGCTGGGTGTGTGCACACACGAGTGACTGGGGAGAAAAGAACTCCAGCAATGTCGTTTCTCAACAAGTCCTTTGGTTTTTGTTTGATGTTGCACTCACTGCTGAGAAGCAAATCTCTGGTGGATTCAGGGGATCAGGTATGTGGGAGCACATTTCTTCTCTGGCCCTGCTGAAATTTATAACCTCAGTGAATGCCCTCATGATGTGGCTAAAATAATTTCTCTGAAGTAAAGAGCAAGTGATGAGTCGTTAGCTCAAGTAGATCTCTCCACAGGAACTGCCCTCGCCATTGGCTGTGGATGCCAGAAAAATACTGGAAAAATGACATCCACAGGGGAACAAAACAATAAATACAAAAATCAGTGCTTCTGTACTCAAACTTCATATTAATACTTCTCGATGATAATCCTGAGAGGATGGTCAGGGCCTGAGGGACCTGTGGAGTCAGGGTGTTCAGACCTTGTCAAAGGCAAGGTTAGATATCAGAAGCTCCAAGGTCTATTTGCAACTCTGCTGGAGCATGGAGAGGTCTCCTGCATTTCAGCTGGGGACAGAATATTCCCTCTGATGCACTATGTAGGGAGTTTCTTAGGAAAGACAGAAATGAGAGAAGAGGGAGGGTGTCACTGAAGGAAATGGCTGAGTGCAAAGAAATCTGATCGCAGCAACCAAATACATTCTGTTTGGGTGGAAGTTACTCAGACACAAACTACTCCAGAAGGATAGTGCTGAGGATATTTACATCCTCTTTCTCTAGTCAAGCTTGGATATAAATTAAAAGGGGTGTAAAATTGCAGGAAAATAATAAATGCAATTCCTTGTTTATGGAAGACTTTAATGTCCCAGATCTAAAGAAGAAAATAAATGCCACTAGTGATGGCAGAGCTTCATCAGAGACGTTGGGATGGTATAAAGTGGTTTTCTTTAGTAATCAATTAACTAACAAGAGATGGTGTTGCTCAAGAATGAACAAAGAGGTCCTTTGCCATGACTTACATAAGGTTAATGGCAGGTGGGAATGATATACAAAGGAAATAGTAATGTAACAGAAATTACAATATCTTGTGAGGAACAAACTACATTTCTTAATGTAAAAAAACATTGAGGAACACATATAATCTCTTCCCTAGCATATTGAAATAAGTGGTATATGAATTTACAAGCAAAAGCAGCCAGTGTTTAATGAATTTCAATAAAAGCTTGCCTAGGACTTCAGCATAGCAAATATAATGTTTATACTCTAAAAAGTATTTTTAGAAAGTATACGTATTCTAAAACGTATTTTTAAAATTCAGTGTAATGCCAGGTCTTAGAACAAACTTCGAAAGAAAGAGCAATTAGTTGTAGGGAGGCAAACAGAATGTGAGAAAACATACATGGTTTACCAGAGCAGAGGATGTCAGACTGAGCTGGTGTATTCTGAGTAAGATAATTGTCTCTCTAGAAGGAAATAATGCAGTGAACTCAGCATGTTGGGGTTGAAACAGATCGTTTGATACAGTGCTCTGCAGGAAATCATTCCTGAAAGTGGAGGTGATAGGGATTAATACAAAAGCAACGTGAACAAGGAGCAAGAGGTTATAGTAAAAAAGGAGTTATAAGAATGGAGCAAATTACCTGACAGTGTTCCTCAGGGTTCAGTCTTTGGAGCAATACCATTTAATCTACACTTCCATGAACTGGGAATAATGATCAGGCCCAGCGTCAAAAACTGTGCACGTGATGTAAAGCTGGAAGATATTGCCCATACTGAGGAGGGCCAGATCCCCAACTGGAATAAGATGACCTTCTTGCCTGCAGTGATAGAAATTTAATAATGTGAACTGCAAAGTCATGTTCTTGAGATTCATCAGCTGGAAGCAACAGAGAAGGAAAAAGATCCGAGTGTTCTGATGGACTGACAGTGTGCCAGATCTGCCAGTACAACACAGCTGTGGAAACAGATAATGTAATGGTCACATGGGTTAGGTGGGATTTTTAGTAGAGAAGGAAATATTGGCACTTTTAGACAAGGCACTGGTAAGATTTTGTGTGAAATATTTATACAATTCCTGTCAAGAGTGTTGAAAAAGATTAGCTTAAACTGGCATCAGTGCAGACTGGCTATTAGAGCAATTACAGAATTAACATTCTTAGGGAGAGATAAAAAGAACATGACTCGTTCTGTGTGACAGTGGAGGAACAATATGCAAGTCCTTTATAAATGGATTTTAAGATAAGTACATGAAAAAGAAAATAAGATAAAGATTAACCTGATGTGAGATCAAATTTTTGTAATCTGATCAACAGTGTGTTTAAACTGAAAACTAAAGAAAGCATTTCTGAGTACTGAAGGAGATCACACATCAGCATGGTCTTCCAAAGTCAGCAGTAAGGCAAGGAACCTAAACAGTCTTAATATAGAACTTGATATACCCATGGAAGACTTGTAAACTAAGAAAATGAGCCTGTGATCAATAAATGTTTTGGATATACCAAAAGGGGCATGAAACAAGACTAGATCACTGTTTTTCTTGTGTATGGATCCCAAGCTTCACAGAGCTTTCAGACTGCCCAAATGTTCCACCAGCAGGGAACCAGTGGGCTCTTCCCAGCACATCCTCATTGCTGTACAACTGAGTTTGTGGGCTTTTTTTACATCTCTCTGAAACACTGGACCTTTGGCAATTGTTCAGTTTCACCTCCAAAAAAAAGAAATGTGCCTGGGAAGTGCAGGGTGCGTGGGATGAGACACAGCTGAATGAGGGATTTCTCATCCCACACAGCTGTGGTTTGTACCTGGGTGTAGTGAGGTGTGGAAGGACGTGTGTAGATGTGTGGATTGGACATGGGACCTCGCTGGACCAGCTCCTCCTCTCCGGCCCCCTTCTCCTGCTCTGGCTCCAGTGCAGTAGCACATCACCAGTGGTGCACTCTGGCTCTCCCTTTCCAAACAAAATGCACTCTCTTCCATTGCCTAAACCAATCACTGGTTTACATTTTATTCTCTACAATCTTATGGCGGAATGTTCATTCCCTAAGTGCCTGATTATTTTATTCTTACTCATCCTGTAGGCCCACCCTTGGTAACTGAATTTGGACATGGGTTACTGAAGAAACTTGGATTGCTTATTATATTCCTCCCAAATACCCTTTGCCTCCTAAGACTTCTTTTCAGCATCAGCTGTTCAGTCACATTCTCTGTGTTATTGATTCTGCTCTCTTTTATCACAGTATGGCATGTGATAAAGAACTTCTGCTGTGATGCCATGTGAGTTCAAGGACTCCACTCCTGTACCTGCCAAAGGTGATTCTCTGAACTACTGTAGGGTGGCTGAATGTTTGTATTATTCTTTTCTCCACAGTTATCATCCTCCCCACCCTATTTTATGAGGAAAGAAAGCCAGAATAGTTACATAACATGTTCTCAACAGGAAGCAAAGTAATTGCCAATGTTGTGTTTATTTTATTTGTTTCCATGTCAAACTGAAAAAAAGCTCATATCTCACTGTGAACTACCTGGCAAAATGTAATCCTTTCTTGTATTTCTGAGAAATACCTAGGACATCTCAAACATTTGTGGAAACAGTATTAGTAACAACACAACAACACATCTGCCATGGTTTGAACTCACTCTGTTATGCTTCTTTTAAGCTCTTTCTCAATGATATCATGATCTGTCTCTAGAGCTCTCATGTAGCCCACTCAGGTTGTCTACCACATGAAATCCTCTCTTATTTTTCTGGAGTTTTGAACATGTGAAATCGGTTTGAATTATTCTGATTTAATCACAAAATCCTGTGTAACTTGTAGCCTGTCAGGATAAGCTGGTTTATTCTCTTAGAATAAGCATAATTCCAATAGGCCCTGACTGTGCACTTAGACACTCCTGTATCCCAGTGAATATAGCACTGCAGGACATTTCAAATCCCAAAGGTCTGCTTTGTTTGAAATTGGGCACTTTATTCATTTGAAGATCCAGTGTCTGAGGTTTCTGCATAACAGAAGACATCTACAAAAGGTTTAGCATGGCTGGATATGATTTAGGTAGTGATGCCAATGGGAGCTTTTCACAGCTTGATGAACCAAGACTAAAGGGAAAAATCTTTCTGGAGAACTGAACCTCCATTGTGTACAAATGCACTAGGAAAGATGGCAGCGGGATGAAGGATCATGTACAAGACACCCTGGCAGGATGAAAAGGGTTTGGGTTATGTCAGAGCAGCTCTGTGCTCACCTGAGAGAACCAGAGGAGACACAGATGGAGGGGACAAAAACAGCAGAGCAGCTAGATGGAGCAGCACTGGAAACTTCTCCAATACTGCTACTGGCATTTTATTTCTCGATTTTTGCACTGCAGAGCAGGATTTAGTGACCTATCGACAAATCCTCATATGCATCCTCCCGGCTAACTCAGCAGTGTCAGAGGAGCAGCTTTCCACATAAAAGATATTTTTACAGGCTTGATTTTTTACCTCCTCGTGGCCTCAGCTTGCCTGTGCAGCTCACACGCCCAGTGCAGAGCCCGCAGCTCCGGGGGTAGCGATGTCCTGAGGGAAGGGAGCGAGCTCAGCACCTCAGCCCGCTGCCTGATCCTGCTGCCTCCCGGCACCGGGGAACGATCCATCACCATCCCTTCCCAAAAACCCCGGGGCCGTGCCCGCAGCCCGGTAGACACAAGGTGGCGCTCAGCAGCCTCCCTGCAGCGGGATGCGGGCATTCCCGGCGGGATGCGGCGCTGGGCGCTCCGAAGGGATGCAGAGCTGGGCTCGGAACAGGCCAGGGGCCAGGAGCCAAGCTGGGCGAGGACTGCACACACTTGGTCCTTGAGCAAGTATTTCTTACATCAATGTTTGCAAATCCTCCACCTCTAACAGCTTTACATTTTAATAGGTCTTATGAAGTGTAACAAACATATTAAGGAAACATATTAAGAGAAAGAAAATTCAGAGAGCCTAGAAACATCTTAACACTCTGATGTTAATCCTACCAGAGCTTGAAACTGTGTTTGCAGGCTTAGCAAGATTTGTCCTGTTCTTCCTGCCAGATTCAGACAATGGCAGCCAAAAGGAAAAATGTAGGATCACCTCAGATCTGCAGTACACGACAAGATCTTGTTCACATTTTCACTCTTGCTATTTTTCTTTCTCTTGGTCATTCCCTGCCTATGTATTTCTCTTCAATCTCCATGCTCTGCTTTGGCTGTTTTGTCTCTCAGAAAACACAAAGGAAGAGGACTCAGCAAGCCAAGCCCTGACTGACAAGGCTTTGATATCTCCATCTTTGCCCCTGTGGCTGCAGCAGAGCCCCACTGCAGAGTGCAGTTCAGAGATGGATCACCTGTCCTTCCCTGCTGCCTGAAAATCAGCTCCTGTTTGAAGAACTTACATTTACATCAACATCACAGGGAATGAGAGACAACTAGACCTCACTGATCACAGTGGAACACTTTCCCTAAACAGTTCACTACTACAGCCTGTTACTTATCTTTCTGCTATACAAGCAGGTCAGGCCATGGATACTTTAATCACATAATCATGTCCACATGGTCACATGCCACATGAGCTACCTGTGCTGAGGCAAGATAGGTATCTGTATTTATTTATATTGTATTTCGTCTTAGAACAGGTGGTCTCTCTGATTTCTTGGCATCACCAGCATGTGAGGCCCATTCTTGCCTGCACTGACGTTTACGGCTGCTACAGTTGTATGACTTATCCCAGGGTAATGCCAGCTAAATCGAAGTTATATTTATGCATAAGAACTGCTTTATTTTTCAGGCATCCAGCTTTAGTGCAGGCAGTTAAAAAATGCTTTCCCATCTTTTCTCCTTAATACCTTGTCAGAATTTGATTAGTGCATTATCCCTCCTGTTCTTCCAGAACCAGCCCTTAAGCAACAGAATGCACTCATCTTTTCCATCCTATTCTTATGACATTTCTTCCTAGGCAAATCTTGCCTGCTCCAAGATCATGGAGGACTCAAAAAATAGCCTAATCTGCAAGGATTGACTGCCAAGTGGGTGTAGAATTCAATGAGCCTGCACACGGTGGCCACATCCTTTGAAAAGACTGGTTCCATGGCTGTTGAGTGTTACATACCTAGAACTTGTCACGGAGCGCAAGATGCACGTTTGGGATGAATAAAAAAATCTGCTGTCATTGCTCCACATCACACTCCAGGAGCACCACAGCAACAGCAGACCCACTGCAAAGCCTCTGGTGGCACTGTGTCCCTCAGCCCTGGGGACAGCCCTGAGCCACTGCTGGATGCCTCAAGGAGACGATGTCTACCCTTCTGCTTCAGTTTTAGTTAGAGCAAGCAGTTTGCCCAGCTTCATCTTTCTGCTGTTCCATCAACGATTATCCAACATACAGCATTCCTTTGCCCACTCTAAGAGCAGAATACTCCCCAGCTGACTGCTCCAACAGCACAGTTTAGGTTATATCTCATCCAAAAGTGAAGTACTGAGCATCTGCTACAAAAAGCTGGAAGACTTTCGGTTCCCACCCCACTGCTTCAGTCACCTGGGAACAAATCAGGAACCTTTAAATGCTGTTCAGAGATCACAGAGATGCACTCCCATATCCATCATGACTTACCATTTTTTTCAGTTGCCCTTTTGTCAATCAAAACAATCCAAGTGATTAATAAATCCCAGCAGTTTCACAAAGGTTTGCTGCACACTCAGAGCTCAGTGGTGTTTCTCATGGTAGGGAAAGATGTGCTCACTTTGCCACTGCCTGTTCAGCTTTGGGAGGTCTCTAAGCCAGCCATAAACTACTACTTCTACTTGCAATTAGGCTCCAGATCTTCACCTACCAAAATAAGAGAAATCTGCAATGTGTTTATATGTTTGTGTCTTATTTAAAGGAGGCATAGGGTGAAAAACCCCAGTGTAGAGTTGCTGACTGACTGATTGTGTAAGAGGCCAAGTCTGCATGATCTTTATCCACGTTTTTACGCTGGCTTAGTCTGTAACATTACTTAAAACATTCCCCACTCCTGAGACTAATCTGTCTTATTTAAATGCTTGTCCTTGCACTGCTCCAAATCCTAGTACAACACCTACCTCCCAGAGACTAGATGTGGATCTGGAAAAGGCAACACAAAACCAGAACCAAATAGGAGCTTCATTCTAGAATTGAACCTTCCCCTCTTTCTTTCACACAAATATGATTATTCTATGACATATAAAAGTAAATGTTGGGCAGTTGCCTAAAGCCAGAAAACTTTACATTTTTTATTTTTTAAAAAGTAAAGGTAAAACAGAGAAATTATTCTCTGATTACTCTCTATCTGATGCTGGAGGGCTGTGTTTAAAATAAGTTATTTATTAAAAAATGCAAAATCCTTTAAACACCAAAGGCCTTTTTTCATGAGTGTTTCTTGTTACAGAGTTACCAGAAAGTCACATACCAGGTTTTCAGGGTAAAAGATGCTTAAAGAATAAAATCATTACCATAAGAGTTTATTTTTATGATAATTGTTGAGCCTTCAGCAACTAATATGTCTGATTTGCAGTAGAAAAGCTCTGACTGGCCTTTTCCTTAAAAAGGCAGCACTTTGCCCCATGTCTGGGCAGAAAGGGGCTGCTCAGGTTGGTGGGTTTTACAGCCAGGCCACCCCAGGGCATCACACACCGAAGGACCAGCGATGAGGAGCTTCGAGCACTGGGTTTGTGACAAGAAGGCAGCAGAGCTCAGACCTAACCCTGGCTCTAACCCTGGCTCCAATATGGGTTTGTGAAGTAGAGTACTGGGCTCTAATGCCACAGAATAACCACCTTCCCCCAGCCTTGCCCGCAGGGGGCCACGTTAGTGCCCAGCGGGAGGGAGGATGGAGGGTTAATGTGGTGTCAGCAAGTCACTGCTCAGCTCCAGCAAGCTGAGGATCTTGTGTCTGCGCTGAAGAATGATTCATTTTAAAAGAATGTAGGTATCAAAATGCAGGCAGTTCTCCAGCTACATACAAGTTAGACTATCTGTTTCTTGCTGATACAAATTTTCACACACTAGGGGGGAAAAGTGCTGGTTTCATGCATCACTTTGCACTGGATTGTGTCCAGTTGCTTTGCTTATCATTATGCAACTGAACCCAGGGCAATTCAACACCCAAGACAAAATTAGAAATACATAAATGTATTTGCACTGTTTCTTTGCTCTCCATAACAATATTTGTTTCACTCCCCAACCCAAGATGAACCATACAGCACAAAATGAAGTACAGAAAAAATACCTATAATTTCTTTCTTCTGAATTGAATATTTTGCCATTTATTATTGGCTTGCACAGCAGATCAGATGGGACTATTTCAGTTTAAAATTAAATTACCATCTTGATTACTGGGAAAAATTTGTACACGGATCAAATCTACCACAAAGCAGCCCTTAATGTGGCAAAATTTCAGTTGATTTTCAGCACAAACTTTGTCAATATAGGGACAAGCAAGAACTCAAGACTAATGTAACCCAAATTCTGTTTTTACCAAACTGAAGAAACTATAGAAAAACTAAAAACTAAACAAAGCAAAACAAAAGAAAAACACCAAAACAACACAAAACTACTGACCTATGTTTAACTCTTTGTCTCCAGAAATAATTGATGGTAACTATCGAGTTGTTTTAGTCTTTTTAATCATTAAAGAGATTAACCAAGTTTTACTTATAGGGAAACAGCATTTTAAGTAACATGTAGAAACAACTTTGTGATACACTTTCCCTGAGTAGGATCTGATTCCTAGAATCATCTATCTCGTAATGAAGCAGTTTGTAGCACAAGAATCTATTCAACATATACTGAGACAATATCACAGTTTTCCCTTTCAGCTTTGACCTCTTTCTTTGACCCTTTTTTAAGGACAAAACCCAGCACTTAAATGCCCAGGGCAGACTGCACAGGGAGGTAGTGACACACAGCACACAGTAAATAACAACTGTCCAGGGTCACAGGGAGGCTCAACATCAACATCAGAATTAGATAGTCCCTCCTGGATTCCCTGGAGGCAGAACTTCAGACTGTACAGTAGTGGGGTCCAGTGATGATCCCTACTAGGGTAAGTCCTTACTCCTAAACTCAGCCATGTGAACTATCCAACTAAATACCAACCTGCTGCTATTCCTGGGGATCCTGCAGCCGCTGCTGCCTCAGGAGTGCCTGCTTCCTCCTCATACTGACAATTACCATCTTACTTTGACCAGATGTTGAAATGTTCCTCATTTGACTGGGAAGGAAATTGAAGAATATGGGGAATATTCTGAGGAATATGACTGAGAATAACCACATCACCTTAACAGAAACTTCCATGTGTTTTCACCAAGCCCACAAAGTAGGCTTCACTAATAACACTCTGATGGCTTTAACCATGATGAGGTACAGTATGGAAAATTTACATATTTTGGTGAAAACAAAGACACTACTTGATTTTAAATGAAAGCAGTAGAGAAAGAAAGATTCAATTCATACTAATGATCCATAGCTTCTGTAGCTATCAGGTCCACCTTGTTAAGCAGTTTCCAAATGCTAATTATAACACAGTTTTAATGGGAAACATTTGTCTTATTGCAGTTCAGGTCCTGTTGGCATTCAAGTCAATGGGAATTTTGCCATTGATTTCAATGGGAACAGGAAGTCTCGTATAGGAGGCATTCATAAATATCATGTGTTTGTCCCTATAAATTATAAATTATAAATTATAACCCTTCTTGCAAGATTAAATCTTACTCCATTCCCAGCAGAAAGCCATGGAATTTCCTTATCTTGGACCCAGGAACACTGTGTTGTCTGTGTATTGTATTTATTCAACTCGATTCATTTGCCCAGAAAATCTCTTTCTGGTCGGAGAGATTCCTTAATGTAGGATAAAACCACCAGTGCAATTCTCTGAGCAATTCTTCTTCTTATAAAGCTATAAACACAAAAATCATAAAGAAAAGTCTGACATAGCTACAACACACATACAGAGCCTGACTTTCCATGCACAGAGAAAAGTCCTTTCCAAGGATTTTTCAAATGCAAAAGATCTTTTCTTTGTAAGTTCCTAAGCTGAGAGGATTTAAATACAAATAAAAAGTTGAGAGGCCACAATCACAATCCTGAGAAACTTGAAAGTTTAATGGGAATGAAAAGCACAGAAAAATAATATAAATAGGAGCACGTAATAAATTTCAGTGTTGTCATACTTACTGATGCAATAAGGAAAACTATTATATAGGCACTTTACCCTAATCAAAGCACGTGAAGAGATTGATTCCACAGTCTGTAGTCTTTAAATTCCTCCTCAGTCCTTACCAGAGCTTTATTTAGAAATTTGCCAGGACTCCTGTTTTCTGTAACTTCACAGCTGCAGAATTTACAATGCCATTCACCACCAAGCAGACATTGCCTGCAGAAATGTCAGGGGATGCAAAATATCTCAGAAAGATCTGGAAAGTGCTCTGTGTTCCCTAGAACAGAAACAGGTGTTACCACCAGGGAAAGGCTCCTGTCACAATATGGTTCAAAGAAATGGACTTTAGAACACTAATTGCAAATTTTTCGAAGTCGATACAATACAGGCAGTGCAGTACCTTTCTTTGGGGAGGGGGCCTAAATTTCAGTGTTAAGAAGAGTCATTTTGTCCATATTTTCTCCCAGCAGTTCTACTATGATATTTACAGATAGATTTTTAAAACTCAGAACTCAGCCTACAGTCGCCTCAAAAACCTAACTCTAGAAGTCTGATGTTATCAACTGTGAGATAAAGGCCAAAGCAGGTGTTTTGTCCACACTAACTCTCTTGCACAGATGTGCTCTAGGTAACATCAGAAAATATACCCCACCTCCCGAGCTCGTCAAGACTGCACATTTTCCACTGCATGAAAGGAAATCCAATGCTGCACTTTTACCAGCACCATGAAGAAAAGAGACTAAGTCCTTGAGAATTACAACTGAATGCATTTAAAGAAACTATCTTTTACCTCAAAGCCATACGTCTTTCCCCAAATAGGCACAATCTGACACAATTTGAAACCAGTATGTGGGATGTAATCAACAGGAGAGAATTTGGATGCCAGTGACTCTTTTGGGTATGGAGGCAGAGTGTATTTCCCAAACACAGAACTCAGTGTTTTTGTTAAATATAGCCCTAAACTCTCGCTATGCTTGGAAGCATGTGTCAGCTTTATCTGCATTGACCAGGCTGTAATTTTACACCCTGTCAGGGATCCATAAAAACAGTCTTGACACAAACTGGGTCTGTTTAGCTCACTGAGATCCTGGGCTTTTAGAAAACCCCGGGGCTGGAGTGAAATTCATGGTCTTTTTAAATTTGTACCGCTGCTTTCGCACCAAGATCACACCACGAGTGTTGTGAGCAGCAGCACAAGCACAAGTTCTTGCTGCAGTATTATTCAGCTTTGCTCAGTATAAGCACAGTGGGAGGAATACACATGATCCCCTGAGACTAGAGTTTTGGAAGAAAGCATTGGAGGGCCCTAGAAAGATTTTTTTACTTCGCAATTTTGGTGGAACAGAATTTCCCACCAACAAGTGGGATCTATTAAGCCTTTTTTATTTTCTGCTGAATTCATTGTTATTAAAGAGCTACACTAATAACAGCAGAAATAAAGAATATTTGAGACATCATTCTTTAAATCTGAGCTTTCCAATACTGATGCTATTTTCTTTTAAACTAAATGCTCTGCCATCATCAGACAAACAAGTCTGCCTGGTTCTCTTAAGAATGTTGCTAAAACCATCATGGGGATTTTGGGTTAGCTGAGACACAGGATATCTGATCTAGCAATTCCTAACTGGAATTTCCTTACTAGCTGAAACAGTAGAGGACAAGCTGAATTATCGAATTCATCAGACAACTTAAAAAGGTCCTAAATTAAGTGGTGGAGTTAAACATACTGATTTGCCTTTGCTAGGCTGGAGTGCAGGGAAACAAAGATAATTTTGAAAAGTATTCTTTGAGTCAAATTAATTTGATTCTAAATGAAGTCCACAATAATTTTTCTATGTTAAGCCTTTTTCACCCTTTTTCACTCTTCAAAACGATCAGAAAGAAAACTACATAGAAATCTCGTTTGTTGCTTTAATTGTGAACATTTCTCATCTATAATTCCATGGTTTTTTAATCTCTCCCATCTGCTCTGCATGTGTTCAGCATTCCCTGGACACAAACAGAGAGTTTAGTAGCACTATTTTCTCAGTTCTGAATTTCTTACATCAAGCCCATGTCATGCCAAGCAAGCAGGTTGGGATACTCAGTCTCACTCCTGCTGCTCATGGCAGGGCTGTAAATCTGTTCTGGGAACTGGGCTGCAGGCACTGCTCGCACTGGGAGGGATGGAAGATCCTCCAGGAAAACAAACAGCTGCTCTATTTCGATGGGGCTCGCCCAGAATTCTTCAAATAAGCAGGAAAAATCTCAGACTCTCCCCAGTCATGAGACAGTATCTCAAAACAGATTTTGCTCTGTCGAGGAAGCTGAATTTCAGGCTGTTTTTCCCCCTGAGAGGCTGAAAAATGGCTCTGCATTGCCCAGAGACAGCTGAGAGTGTCCCCAGTGCCACGGGCTCAAACTGGGCTTGCTGGGGAAGCTGAGATGACAAGGGCCAAAGCACCATGGCTTCACTCCCGAGGCAGCCCTCCCAAATCCCACTTCCCTGGCAATATCCCTACGCAGGGGATACTCCACAGAGTGCAGCCTCCAGGAGGTTTATGGATGTTCCTGTTGTGGAAAGGGAGTTGCAGCATTTTAACCTCTAAAGATTGTACCTTCATTTTCCTTTTTACTGGCTGGGTCTGTTTCTCTAACAGGAGTCTTGCTATTTTTGCCACTGTTGTTTATGCAGCTTTCCTTGGAAAACTCCAGGGGATTGCTGAAGAAGTGGCAGAATTAGGACACCAAGATACAGTGAAAGCGATGTCTGATTATCAGGTTGTGTTTTTTAATACTCCCAGTTTTAAAACTGGGTGAAATCCAATTCCGCTCACTCAAAGGAAATCCTCCTTTCGGAAAGATGACCTGCTGACCATATCAGCAAAGAGAAGTTTCCATGTTTTTGGTTTATTAATAACACTGTGCTGTCCATATAATCAGGGTCTAAAGAGAAATATATTCTGCAAATAAAGGTGGTTACAGAAGATGTTCAGGCAAATGCCCGGGAGCAGCAGGTCACCCCAGTGCAGGGAGTCTCTCCCTCAGATCCATCAGAGTCATTGCCCAGAAACCTCTCTGGACTGGCTCTGTCAAAAGGGAACAAATTGACAAGAATTAGGCTGATCATTTCAGGTGCTTGCACCCATAAAGGCACTGCCATAGCTGCTTATAGACATCTGAATTTAAAAGTGGTATCCTTACATATCAATTTCAACAAGGCTTAGAACAACTTTCAAGCATTACTCAACAGATGCTTCTCTCTCTGTTTTGTACTATCTACATATTTTATAGAAAAATATGCTTATTACCCAAATATTCAGGAATGTTAAACCTTGTCACTTTGTACTTTTCTCCAAAGCATGACTGGAACTCTTCTACTCATTCTAATAATGCACACATTTTAATGCCTATGCCAAAAAAAATTCCATCATTCATAACCAGAAGCATTCATAATTTAAATGACTGTCTCTGCTGTTGACGGCACCATCAATTACAAGGTTAGGTGATGGGCAAGATCTGCACTGATTAACATGCATTTTTCAACGTGGCTGTTCAGAGAGGATTTATATAACTGCAACTCTCAGGGAATAGCTGGGATTTGGTATTCTGAAATTACCTTGCCATGATATTCTGAGATAAGAGCCTTGGACCACTTCTTAGTAAAGGTTTCACATATCATTTGATAATCAGATTTCAGTAACATCACATTGTCCACAGAAGTCATTAACTTTTCAGAAAAAATTTTACATGCCCAGTTTTGCCCAGAACTCCAGCTTGTACAGCCCAGCTCAGCGTTGTGTAGGACACACAGTGCACTTGCAAAATGGTTTTACTTTTCAAATTCAGCAAAGCACTTAAGCATTTATTCTGCTTAACACCTGTTTTCATCCACCTCTACTCAGAAAGGGACAAGCCAATAGGGAGAATTCAGGAATCAGCAAGACACCTTCTACTCTCAGTGTATGGATTTTCAAATCTAGAGGATGCTATACAGTATATCCAAATGCAGAAGTCAAAAAATAATAAGTCAAATCCTTCAGAAATTGTGAGACTGATCCAAGAATCTCAAGAGTTTTGTTCACCTACTTCTTGTCTCTGTACTATAAAGCTACTCTGTGAGTTGTCTCAGAGAACCAGAGGTGCAGTCGAGCACCTCCCCGTGTACCTGCTCCTGTGTGAGCAGAGCTCAGGTTCAATTTCTTACCAGATTCAGGACATTTTCTGCTCTCCCAGCTAACCAGGCTCAGCCAGACCAGAATTCTTGTTCAGAAGGAGACAGGCCTCCTGCCTAGAAATTCACCTACCCTTTTCCTCCTAAAGTTTCCAGTGTAGTAAAATTTTTAAATATATCCTTTTTAGCAAAGTGCAATCAGTGCTATAATTGAGCTCAGACTGAGGCCATCACAATTCAAGGAAAGACTGTTAAGTGAATTTATGACTAGAATACAAGAAATTTAATTTTTCATTCAGAGCAACAGATCTGAAGTTATTTACTTTACACCTGACTGCAGCAAGCTGGTAATAAAATCCATAGTGAATATAATGTGGTTTATCCATAAATGAAAAATAAGAACTCCTATTTTCTGTCTGGGTTGTTCTTGCTATACAATAAAGCTTGAAACCACTGGACTATCTGGACACTGATATCACTCAGGAGCTGCAGCACAAATGCAGCTCTGTACAGGAAGAACAATGCTTGCTTCTGTCTTTTCATCCCACTGATCCTTCAAATATTTGAACAGTGGAATCACTTCATTGATGCACCAATTGATTAAACCAGGCTTAGCTCTCCAATGCTCAACGGATTCCTCTTTGTAAAGACTTAATTCTTTCATATCCGATGCCGTTATGTCTCTAGGAGCAATTTCCATATTCATTCAGCTCACTTTTCCATAGTCCTCATTCTAATTATTGTCAGTGTTGTTGGCAACGCCTAATGAGGGCCAAAGGAATGTTCCTGAGTCCCTGAGTCCGGGTGCATGCCCTGGAGACATGAACTCCACGTTTGGACAATCCCCAAACACACATCAGCCCCTCATCACGCTCCAGTTTCCATAGAAAAGAAGCCCAAGCACACAGGCTGGACTGGAGCAGGGACAAGTTTTGACCATCTCCTGATCTCAGCAAATGGAGGGGCAGGGAATTAAGTCCCACCTCACTGGGCACCTGTAAATCAGTTTGGGTCCAGGCTCTGTGCTCAGAAAAACCATCTCTCACAGTCAATTTATTGTCAGTTAGCATTTGAAAGCCATATATCCTTGGAATATATATTATCCCATTGAAAAGCAGCTCTGCCAGAAGAATTGAAGGCCCTGCTTTATTCAGCAATATCAGCACTGGATCAGCCAGTGGATGGTGACCCAATTCTTGCTTCATGCTCCTGCAATTGTCCAACTGAAGGAGTTGTCTGTGTTTCTGGTGTTTACTCCGTGTGAGGGGCTGTGCAAGAACACACAGACACGGCTGAAAAACATCTCAGTTCATTTCAAACACATCTATATTTGAGAGCCTGCTGCAAGTGAGGATTATTTATAGTGCTTATAACCCACAGTCATGGAGCAGGACTGCACTGGGCTACACAGTGTAAACACACAGACTAAAGTTACAATTCCTGTAACAAGGATCCCCTTTAGGGATTTTACCACTCGGGAGTTGAAGACCATAGTTCAAGAACAGAATATAGTAGATCAAATATTGAATAGAAGTTGTTTTCAGCATATATTTTTGCTTCCAGCTTAGCTAGAGGAGGTTGTCTTGACAGAAGTAGCTTTATTTTCTACTCAAAAACCAATATTATCCTACACATACCTTGTTATTGGCACTTTTATTAGGATACTTTCAAAAATAGTGAGCTTTTTGCTTCAGAATTAAAGCAGGAATATTATTGATTCTATAGGCTTTCTGACACTTGCTGCAAGTAATTTTAAAACTATGGAGAGAGTTATTTGGAGGATGAAGTATCTTGTCTGTTTATGAATGATTGTATCATATTTAACAGACCCAGGTATCTATCATTTCAGAAATCAGTCTATGAGAATTTCGTTCTTCAAAAAAAAAAAGTCTTTTTCTTTTTGCATCAATGAATGGACATTTTTAGAAATGGAACTAAACTGGAAAGGTTGAACTCAGGACCAAAAGTTTCAAGCTACAGCTTAAGAATTCACATAGAATTTATATCTGGACCACATTCCTTTCAAATTTAAGAATCATGATTAAAACTTCCTCTTGCAAATTTCATATATGCAGAACCAGAAATAGTAAACAATCCAGTTGGCTTAGAAGTTATGCTTTACACATGTAAGAAATATATGACTGAAGGTGTTTTGTAGATTTACACTTTAATGGGCATTTAAAGCTGAAAAGTTTCAGAATCCCTGAAAATCTACCTCAGAGGTTGGACCCACGTCACACTAGAATGAGAGCTGGTGAAAACTGAATTACTTGAATGACTCGAATGATTCATTCAAGTTTGCAAATATAAACCAGATATTATTTGGTGTACTTCCCATGTACAGTCTCCTCCCTCCACAGCAACTGTTTTGGCATTTTTTCTTTTTTCAGCATTTTACTGGAGGCTACATACGAGGTATCTACAGACAGGAGATTAAGTAATTGAATTCTAGAACTACTGACAAATATTTCCAGATCACTCCAAGAGCTACATTCCTCAAATGACTGGAGCATGATGCATTCATACAATTACACTAAATTACATTCATACTATTTCTTTCATCTCATATATTCTCAAAGAAAATTACAAGCTGAATGAATATCCCACTTTCTCTATTCACATGTCATTTGACGATAGGTTAAACACATTATGTAAGGTGATTCCTGTTCCTTGACTCGTGACAATGGATACCCCTATCAGGAGCATTCATCTCATTCATCTGAAAATTATCTCAGGCATATACAAGGTCACATTTAAATTAAAGCAGGCACTCACTACTGTTAGCTGCACTTTTGTTATTCCATTGTGCACATAATTTACATCAATACTCAAAGAAGAATGACAAGAATAGATTATAGAACAACCCCAGAATTTATGACGACCTAAAATACAGCTTTTCAACCTGGAGAGGTAACTTCAAGTGTCAGAAGAATTAAGATTGAAAATGGGAAGAATAAAACAAGACCATGCCCGCAGAAGGCAATGAGCCTTGAGCAATGGGAAATGTCAAATCCCAGGGTTTAAAACTGCTTTTAGTGGAAACCTGATGGTCCAAAAGGGATATTTTCTCTTTACTTTTTCATACTTCCCTTCCAATAACTTGGCAAGTTATTAACAGTATTTGATTTAAGAAAGTAAAAGTGACCAGACAGATGTTTTTGCAATCTCTAATGTAGGGCTTGTAAAGAAAATGGTTGTTGGAGGCTGGTTGTAAATAGTTACATGATCCCTGTGCATTTCATCAGTGCACATGTTCTGGATCTCTAGTGCCTCCAATCTCACTGCAAAAGTGACTCCAAAATCTGCTGGAGTCTGAATACAGCTCAACAGACCAGAGCCATAAATCATTTGACGTACATTCTTTATCCTTAAAACTTCAGGGCACAAAAGGAATCACCTCTCTGAAGCCTCTTAAAAAACAAAGCACACTTTTAGACTGCATCCTTATGTGCTTCACGTACTAAAGTTCAAACTAATGGCAACAGTCCACAGGCATTAAGGGAAATAACAGCAATCAATGCTATTTTTAAAGGGAAGAGTGGGGGCGAGGGGTTAACATATGTGGAATTAGCTCTGGGCAAAA
Source organism: Corapipo altera (assembly GCF_003945725.1). Classification (NCBI taxonomy): domain Eukaryota; kingdom Metazoa; phylum Chordata; class Aves; order Passeriformes; family Pipridae; genus Corapipo; species Corapipo altera. Next base: position 483,820 of record NW_020884920.1, on the reverse strand, counting down.
TGAGAAGCCATTGCATCTAAAATCAAATGCATTCTCTGAAACAGACACCAGAGACCAAATTCCCGTGCAGACTCCTGCAGTCCAAGAGTTTCAGCAGAATTTGGCCTTCCTCTTAACTTAGCTTCATTAGGTCATATCATGCCATTGGTTTTTGTGTTGGATGCTCCACGTACTGCACATCAGTTGTTGGCACTATGTGGACAATTTCCCGAACTGGAGGGGGAGAAAAGGGTGGTGTGTGTAAAAGGGAGAGGAATTTTTTTCCCATTTGGAATAATTTCTTAGGAGAGTTTGAGGGGGGAAAGATATTTGTATCCCTTCTACCAGATGTCACCAGTGACAACAAGAGCCAGTATTAAATATCTATCCATCAAATTCTTCTTGGGATTTTTCAGCGTCAGCTGGTCAAGAATTCATTCAGAAAATTGGGAAAGCTGAAATCTTCCACAGCCATTCTCAACCAATGGTTCTTCCCTGAATAAGAATTATCAGTGTCTGAAAATTTTTCATGGAGGACATGCATGCACAATTTGTAAAAAGATAAAAAACTCGTAGCAATAACTTTTCTTAGGTTTATAAATGAAACAGCAGCTCCTCCACACACAGAATCATTTTCTCCGGTCTTTTGTCACTTTTTGATCACCTGCCTCAGTGTTGGATGCACTAAGGTCTCATAGGTACCCCCAATTTACCACTTTGCTGTCTGACCCTATGATTTATTAGTGGTTGGCTTCAGTGACTGGCTGGGTTTGCCTTCCATCTTAGGGGGAAGTGCTTTGGGAAAAAGATGCCGTGTCTCTGACATTGAGACAGTCTCTTCCTGTGCCACCACCTCAAGCTGTGATGCCACTTGCACTGTCATCCCTCGCCACCCCTCAGTCCTGGCCATAATGATCCCTTGAGCTGACATCCATATGACTTGTCTTTCACTGTTCTGCTGCCTGGAGACACAAGCGAGATCCAAGCTGACAGGCTCCTCACCCAGTTAGGCTACAGCATTCATGGAAGGAAATTGAGATGACCAAAATATTTCTATGAAAAAGGCAACTGCAGGAAGGGACTTTTGGAAACAGCAACTGCCCAAACAATTAAAAAAAAACAGAGACTGAAGGCAGGCTGACAAACTGCAAAGACACTCTTCACATATTGTGCAGTGATGTTGCTATCAAAATTTTTCTCTGTATTCTGAAAGCAAAGATCTTTCATGTAGAGCTCGGGGACTTTTGTCTCTGAGACAGCTGGGTAGATGACAACCCCTTTGCTTCACACATACCCAACTAAACAGGTTGTCAGAACCTTGTAGAATTGTAAGAGTTTCTCTGGAAACAGATGAAATACCCTCCCCCAACCAACTGTTCCGATGGATTGACATAATATTATTTTACCTCCTGTAGCAACAAAGTGACTGTGTGGCATCTTTTTCAAAACACCAGATCAGACATTCTGGGATATCAAGAAGGCTATCAGCAAGGCTATCATTTCCCTAAATGGTTTGCTACACAAACAATACTGGAACAGGATACTTTTAATTTTTTTTGTTTAGTGCTCTAACAATGAAACTCTATCACGCGTAGTGTCTACAGATAACACGTTATCATATTTAAACATTCATTAAAGTCATCTCTTCAGAAGTTACTGTGCTTCATTTCATCTGACTCCTCAGATCAAGCGTATCAGATAGTGGGGGGGTTTTCTTGCCCTAGATCATACAGAGAAGTTGGTGATTTCTGCTTAAATCAGAAGAAATTTAACATGACTGTTCTTTTTGTCTATCTGGCCGCTTATCTTGTTTCGTTTGCAAATATCATATGTATTCTCTTGAGATAAAAATAGTGCAAGATGATTAGTTAGGCAAGTTCATCTGACACCATTCCCCCTTCGTGACGCTGAAATCTAAAATCTGTATATGGTATACAACTTAAAGTATATATATGCAAGTCCAGCTCTGCTGGAGACACACAGCAAGTACCTTCCTCCCAACCTGACTGCTTCCTTATCCAGCCAAGAAGACCACAAAGGTAAGCTGATTAGATCCTCTGCTTTCAAAAAAAGAAATACAAAAGCAAATGCTCCCTAAATGGAAAGTGCTTGTGCAATTAAAATATCTGTTCTTATCTCAGCTTCCAGTCTGTTGTATCTTCATAAGCTAACATAGAATAGAATCAGCATTTGGATCACAGGATGGAACAAGACTGGAACAATGCTCATTGTAAAAAATGCTGCCATTTTTAGACTTTCCTTCAGCTCTTCTCCATTTTTAATCTGGTCAGCAGGGAGAATTAGATGAATGGCTGAGCTCCAAATTATCTTGCCTAGTGCTGAGAGGAGGAATTTTACACAAGAAGCAGTTGGGACAAAATAATTGCTAGTAAAACAAAAGTAACTCAGCTGCCTGAGGTGGAGAAGTAGCCACTGCCATCAGTGGAAATTTGTTCCATTGCTTTCTTACGCTTTCTGAGATATTCAGAAAGGGACTAAAACGATTGACGTTTCCCTCTGCTGCAAACCAACAGGTACAGATGCAGCCATTTCATATTTTAGGCAAAGTTTAAACCTGTGTGTAGATCTCAAAGCAGTGCACAGACTATAAATGGGTTCCAGGAGTGGATTCCTTCTCATGAAAATGCTGCTTTCAGTGCTTGGACAGGAAGAACAACGTTATTGAAGACCAATTAGGGATTAATGAAATGATATTTGTGTTCTCTTGTGGCTTTCAAGGATAACTTTTCTATGCCTTAGCTCTCCTTCTTTCATTAACATGAATTGCCAGTAATGTTGCAAGTTTTAAATTGTAACCAGTCTGCACTGGTAGGAGCAGTTTACCAAACTGTAAATTCATCACTGTTATCTTCACACTAAAAAACTTATTAGAAATTCATAAAAAACTTATTAGAAATTCAGGCACTATAGCATTTTGTTAAGTGATCTATATTACATTGGTAAACTACTGCAGCTGTTGGTGGCTGAAGGGGACAAAGGGTATCTCTTCTCAAATGAAATGCTGCTGTAACAGAAGAAAACACTTTCTCCACTAAGAATGAATATTAAGCCTCAATACTTCTGTTCTAAACACAGCAATATATACTGAAATGCCAAAATCTGGATAAAAATCTTGGGTTTTATCGTCACATAGAATGCAAAAAAAAAAACCCTCACAATATACCTAGAAACTTTTTTATAAAGCTCTCATGAGTGGCACAGCAGCCCAGCAACACAGTCATTGTTGCAACTAAACAGAGGAGGAACTTATTCTCCAAATTTACACTTCCTTGAAATGAGTAAAATTACTGTTACTAATTCTACACTAATATTTTCATTCTCTGTAAAGATCTCTAAATCTATTGATAATAATACTAGGGGTTTTTTAAATTCCAATTACACTTATTCCAGATATAGTTCTCAGGGACATTCTGAGCCTTATCTTTTATGTGTGCTGTAAATATATGCTGGTTTTATTTGAGTAATAATCCACCTCCAGGAAAACCCACACAGAAGTCGTGAAGTTTTGTGGTGCTAGACACCTTTGATTCTCTCTCCCAGCACAGCACAGGCAGCAGATCCTCCTGAAGCCCCACGCTCCACAGGCAGAATTCCTCCCTCATTACCCAGCTTTCAGTGGAAGCACCTGCTCAGACATCTGTTCATCTGCTACACTCTGCTCCACTTACCAGGGGATGAATAATGTCTCCCCTATCACATATTGTCACAGCAGCAACTTCAAATAGAGTCATGAAAGAGGTACAGAAAGTCATTTTAATGACTAAGTAGCTCACATTTAATTTATTTTACAGTTCAAGAATGGCCATCACTGACATCCTTTCTGCTAAAGATATTGAATCTGCTCTCTCCAGCTGCCAGGGTAAGGAATGGTCGCTCTGCAGACAGAAGATGCATACCATTTTTGTGTCTTAAGATGACATGCCTATCATTTTCCCCTTAGATTCCTTCCCTGTGAGATCTCTTTCTAAGCTACATTACAGTATAGCCCCTTAAATTCAGAAAGTCTCACAAGTGGTGAGCACCAATTAAAAGGGCCACAGTTTTGGCTAGAGCTGGCTTAACTCTGTCGAGGTTTAAACCTGTTAAAGACTTATATTTAAATAGCCAGCTTTTTCCTTCACAATTTAAAAAAAAAAAGCCTTAGCTCTCAGAATCAAAGTGTCATTTGTGAAACAATGACCAGCCTCAGTCCTCTTAGGAGTTGCTCAGCAAGATCAAGCCCATTTTCCAAATATTCAGAGATCTGATTTGTCTGTGAATTACTTACTTTTCTACCAAATTCTTCATCAAAGTAAGGACTCAGTGAAAATTAGGGAAGAATTATAGGAGTTGCTTCATAGGGCACAGTAGCACCCTCTAAATATTTATTATTAATTGCATGTGACACTTTGCATAAATCCTGATTTAGCAGAATGTGTGCTGTAGCGGAAAACTTCAAACTGGCTGAAAGGATATATGACCACAGGCACAGGGTGATTAGAAAGGGAAATTATCCACTGTATCTGCTCTTTTGCTACACCAGGGAAGAAGAGAAAGAGAAACAGGCTGATACTTAAGAAAAGACATACATATTCACAAGGAATACATACAATAGTAGAAACTTCAAGGGAAAATATTTAAAGATTTCTGTTTCTTCCAGCTGATGATTCCTTCAACTACAAGTCTTTCTTCTCCATGGTTGGTTTATCCAGCAAAAGTCCTGATCAGATAAAGAAAGTTTTTGGAATCCTTGATCAGGACAAGAGTGGTTTCATTGAAGAAGAGGAGCTGCAGTAAGTACAGTTCAGCTGCTCTATTCCTTTAAGCAATGTAAACCTTTGAATGTGCCTGGTGTCCTAGAAGAAACTTGTTCTTTCAAAAATAAAGCGCAGTTCCTTGTCTTTCCTTGAATCTGTGTGGGTTTCCTCAGATAATAAGAGCAGGCATTACCTTATGGGACATTTCAGAGAATAAAACTCCAGCACAGTGCTCTCCCCTGTCCTGTTTCAGGCTGTTCCTGAAGAATTTCTCTTCGAGTGCCAGAGTCCTCACCTCAGCAGAGACCAAGGCTTTTCTGGCTGCAGGTGACACCGATGGGGATGGCAAAATTGGAGTGGAAGGTAAGACTTCTGGAAACTTGATAAAGTTTGTGGTTTAAAATCCACACATTTCAGGCTGCATTTGAACTGTGGTATGAAGAACACATCTGAATACTTCGGCCTCATAATTCTGCCACAGGTTTTATATGAGCAATACTTTATTTTCATCACTTTATTCCCATTTGGTCTCTGTTGCACCAACAGAGTATTTAGGCCCTATGTAGAGTCTGGTCTTTGCAGCCCATGATAAGAGCTTTGGGGTTAATCCTGCTGTGTGTCTGATCCACAGACTCAATGTGCCAGATGCTTAAAACTTCCTGAACACCTAAACATCTCCAAATTTCCATTTCTGCACTTCTGGCAATCTGACACTTTCATTTTTAAACACACTTCCACCTACATAAATGTATTCCTTCATCTACCACTATCAAACAGTGCCAGTATTATCGAGTGGTTAGTTCACTAATGTGAATAAGACTGGTGTTGTTTCTCAAGGCTGCAACTGCTGCAATGCAGCACAGGATTTTGTGCTGGAGAGTCATCTGCTAAGTGCACATTTCACCAGGCAGTCCTCCTAGGAGAAACTAAACCAAATTCCTGGAGAAAACCTCACAGGGATGATGTGAACTAGCCAGGATATTTCTTTTAATAATTGCAGCACAGAAAAATAGGACATTATGCATCATATATTAGAGATGAAGTCACTGAAAACAGGGCTGTCTCAGCTGAACTAGGACAGGTGGCAATAACTCCAACAGACACACGTGCTAATCTTAGCCAGAGTTTGGGAGGAGAGAGAGATACACTGTTGGAGGAATTTGCTTTAGCAGCAGCTTTTGCAGCTTCTGTTTATGAGCCCCAAATAGGGCATTGTATTATGTAGATCTTAGCCCTTAACCATTGAATCTCCCATCTGAAATTACATCGCTACTGATGTTTTTTCTTTTGGAATCACAAAACAAAACAAAAAAATCCCTCTCACTGAGAGCTACAGGCTCTGCTTCCTTGGTTATTATCAGAGTTTGTAATAGGGTAAAGATAGTTTACCTATAACTCAGGATTTCCCACAACCATGAATTTACAGACACACTCCTCCTCTCCGCACTTACTCTTTTTAAGGAGTGAAAAATCTGTTACGCCCCCAGAAGCTCAGTTTAGCAGTAGCTTGTGCAGTGTTATAATAACTTTGGGGGCCCTCCATGCTTAGGAGTTTAAGTCATTTTTATCTACCTTTTTAAAGATGTCAAAAAAAACTGTCATCTGGTTTTATTCCCTGCCTTCTCATTTTCTTCCTTGACAGAATTCCAGTCTCTGGTGAAGGCATAAACAGCATCAGACCAAAGGCAACCTTGGACTGACTCTTCCAATTACCTCGTCCAACAAGCACTTCGCACTCAGCATGTGTTTGTACATTTTTATATTGTTTCAGGCATTAACAGTTCCCCACACACGAAATTCCCACCCCAGATCACTGAGAAATCTTGCAATGTTTTGGTCACGTGGTATTGCTACATTTCCATTGTAAAGAAGGCACTTTGTGATTTTTCAAGCACTGATAATGTTGACATTGTGGCCGGAAGAGGGGAGAAAAATATTAAAAAAACAACCAAACAAAAAGAACTTTGGGGGGGGGGGAGGGAAAGCTGCTTTTTTGAATTTTGTTTAGGTTCTCCATCCTCATACTTGGGCATGCTGACTCGCCAGATGCAGTTTGGATCATCTTAAACAATATGGTATCTTCTAAGGCTTAATTGTACTGATTTCATTGAGGTTTATTTCTGCTTAATTCTCTGATCCTTGAGGAAAAGCACTGCTGACAAGATGGCTAAAAATAATTCAGTCCCAACCCTGAGAATATGAGAAAAAAATTTAAGAGGAGTTGACACATAGCTCAAAGCATAGAATAAGGTTGTGGGTAATTTTACAAAATAAAGTACTAGGTTACAGCACGTATCCTCACAAAGTGTTTATGGCCTAAAATGTAACTCTCCCTTAAGAAGATTTATCTCTCATGAAATCTAAGGCAGCTGTGAGATAGAGGAGAAGGGTCTAATCCCAGTCTGACACTGTCACAAGTCACAGTCCTCTGACAACCTGGGCCACGGGCCTGGAGGGTTTTCCATGAATCATGGCCATGTTGCTTATTGTCTCTCAATATGCACAAACAAATAATCCTTTGCCACATCCGTGAATTTCTGTGTTTCCTACAGATGAAACAACAGCCAGTCTTGCTGCTTGATTCCCTTGAAGCCCTGTTACATTGCTAAATAATGACTATCACTCAATTCTTTCATTTATTGTATGAATAATCATCTATATATTCCATAATTTAGCAACTTTCTTCAGTCTGAAAACTACTAAGAACCAGCCTTCCCTTTGACAAGTGTCTTAGAGGATTTAGAGCTGGTTACAGCACTGTCTTCATTAATGGGCCAAGTAAATAATGTTTGTGGTTAAATGCAGAGCTCAGCAGAGTGAGGGGATGTTGGGCATTTCTGGCTGAGTGTGTTGGAAGTTTTCCCCCCAACATTTCTCTGTCTCCTTCCCCATCTCCCATGATGTGGTTCCAGCTCACAGACTGAGTGTCATTTTAACACTCCCCACTGAAGCTGAACAATAATTATAATTTGGCAGCTGTTTTGAAGAAGAGCAGAAAGAAAGCCTTCTGAAACTTTTATGTAACATCCAGTGTTGGCATTTCCATGAATTGCAAGATGATTACGTGAGGCAAGAACAGCTCCCTCATACCCAGGCCTGTAGGAGAGCTGGTCGACAGATTTAAGATGGCTAATGCAAAAGAGGAATTCCAGCAATCAGACTCACTGAAGCCTTGGCAGAATTATAATGAACATAAATCCTAATTCTATCCCAACTGCCTTTGATGTTAAATCTGGGCTTAAATTATAGCTGCTGTTAATTGCAGCACAGAAATATTTTGCATAATGATGAGACTCTGTTGGTTCCTTTCACCTTATTAATTTCCCTGCTGAAGAAAAAAACCCCCAGCAATCCAGCCCTGCAGCAATATCCAGATGTAAGACATATGTTGGCTCCTCACACAGCTGATCTCCCAACTATCCTGTCACTGGCTCACAAGCAGGCAGTACACCCAGTACAATAAGTGACAGACCTGATGCTGCATTCCTTCTGCCTCTGAGAGTCTCATGAGGAATGCAAGAAATGCAACACTGCACAGTGGCCCATCCTGTATTTCAGAGATGCTGAACAACTGCACATCCCTGCCTTCTGCTGCCCCCGGGGGAGGAGGTGTTCCCGAGAATCAGGCACTCCTGTGTATGCTGTAACTTCACTATGCTTCCGAGAAAATCCACTCTCCTGAAACACTAACCTGTGGCAAGAAGATGTGTTTTAAATCTCATTAAAACCATCCAGCCATTTCATTAGAAGAAATTACAATAAAACTCCAAAAAGTCCCCAATTTGTAAAAAATCCCATAGACTGTTCAGCAAAAACACCACCCACTCTCTATTAAGGATTCTGTTGGCACTGGGATCCACATTTTAACCAAGCTAGAAGAGAGTGTTTTTCAACTAAAGGAAACAAAATCAAAAAATGTAAAGTTTTCTGGGAAGGTTCATTTCAATTAGTTTAATTTCAGGTGGTGGCAGCCTTCAGTTTTCCTAGGGAAGAGCACGGAGCGTTCTCTGAACTTGACAACGTCATTGTGCTCGAGAAACACTTCGATTGCAGGATGTCTCTGTGAATGTCAGCTGAAGGAGCAAAGAGACGTGGTGGTATCACAATGTTACCACAACTGATGTACAGAATCAGAGTAATTCCTGCTGCAAAGGTTCTCTGGAGGTCTCTGGTCCCAGGCCACCATAGGGCAGGTTGCTCAACTTGAGTTTGAGTATCTTCAAGGATGGAGGTTCCATAACCCTTCTGGGCAATTTGATAAGTAAGGATTACATTCTCTGCATCAGGCTTTTTTGAATGACTTACACAAATAAAACACTGCTGAGTACAGAGTTAAATACCAAAATTCTGTTAGGAATTGTTTATTCTACATCAAATCAGAAAGGATCCAACAACAACCCCCTGTATTTTCACACTGATTTTCACTTCTGTTCTCAGGTTTAGACTAAGACCATTCTACTCAGTGTAATACTCTGTATAATACTGCTTCATAATTCCCAAGATAAAGGAAATGTTGTTCATGTGTTTTACCTTTACTTAAGACAACTAAAGAGCAACCCAAAATGTGAATGGTAGATCTGAGTTCCACTAAGCCCAAAGACTGTGAGTTCTCAAACACCTCAATCCCCTGATCACCCTGTAGGATTGTATTTCTAATCCTCCCTATATTTCTCATTAAATAAAGATGTACTATGATCTCTTTAAAAAGAACAAAACACAAACTTCTTGAAAAAAGATTATAAAGGGCCAGGGTCAATATCCCTAACCCAGCCTAGTGCCTTAGCCACTGAATCCATCATCTCTCATAAACCAAAATCTTGGGTTGTCTTGAAAAAGGAGCAGAACCTTGCATGAGTTAAAATCTCCTGGTATTTAGTGGAAGCTGGCTGCCTCCTAACTTCATATTCCTTTGGAAATCCCAACCTAGAGCCACTTGTAAACTTCAGATTCGATTTCAGCTCTCCAACTGTTCAAAATCTCACGGTCATCTTCTAACAAGTACGAGAGCACAGAAAGGGCAAGGGGATGTCAGAACATTCATTGCACACATAGACTGGTAAAGTTTCTTCTCCGAGTTAGCAGCCAGCCCATGTGGAAAATCTTTGATGCAGCATCATCAGAGGCGCCTGGAGCTCTTCACACAAACAGTGTGGGCAGAGGGGGCCAAGGCTGGATTAATTTCCTGGAATTGGTTACTGAAATAGATACATCTTGATTAAATCCCTGAACAGACACGTACCTAACATTTTCATGTTTAATTTTTCATGCATTTTAAAACATTTTAATAAATGGAACTGTGAAATATGAACTGAAGTGTTCACATTTTATGAAGCTTAATTTCCGTGTTACTTTTGCTTGCAAGCACAGAAAAATACCATTCCATTGGTATGGACTGTCTGGTACATTTACTGTGCTGAAGGCCTACAGAACACACCAGCAGCTGGGATATGGCTGCTCCATAACTTTGGATTTGTTTGTCAGCATGTCCTACACTCATGAAAACAAGAAAATCAGAGGGTTTGTATATCAAGCTGAAGAAAAGAAAATCAGATCAGCACAGCAGTTACAATATCAAAGAAGGTACCCTGAGACAATGCCTTGCCCTGCAGTCACAAAGGTGTTTACTGACCCTCAATTCAAAGGGGAACTTATGTCCAAGTAGAACACGTGAATACTTGACTCAGGGAATCACTTCAGTTCCATCACAACTAGATATCAATCAGCTGTATTTCCTGGCTACCAACTCTCTGCTCTAACTCCCAGGCCTACAGAACACACTGATTTTATATTTGCAGTGATCTCCATAACAGACAATAATATTTGGCCAGCATAAAAATAAACACAGTAAAACCTGTTTTTGTTAGACAGATGAACTAACCTGTTCTGCACAATCATCATGCAAAGAGAGTCCTCTGGAGTTATTTCAGAGTTTTCAGTTTAGTCTTTTATATTCCTGTCTTTCAAGCGATTTGGTAGATTAGACTTTTTCGTTTTAAATACCTGCTCCTTCCCCTTCTCCTCCTCCCTACTGAACACCCCGCTACACTTGTTACCCTGTTCTCATTCTGTTCCTCCGTTTTCCCTCACCCCAAGTAGCCCCGGAGAGATGTCACGGCTGGACTTGTCTGTCTTTGGTGCCACCTACGGGCAAGCACTGGTTTGCCACAGAGATACTCCAAAACTTCTATCCATGAAGGCTTTGCAATCTCAGTGTGGGCTTCTCACAAGGATTACTTCTTGAATGTTCATTGATTCCGACACAATTATCAGATCCCATCTAAGCCCAGGCCATACTCTCAATTATTCCCTAGTAATCTGAAATAAAGGCAAAGCTAGATTCCCAGATATGTCAGATATGCACCAGTACTAGTATTATTTGAAGACAATTAGGGCAATTGCAGGAGTTCATGGGAAATTCCCATCAGGATCAGGTCCTTAAAGGTCAAAGTGTACCATGAAGATGCCCATTTGTTGCTATCATCAAGCTATAAAAAAATTGTATTTTTTTTAATTCACACATCAAAAGTAATTTACTTCAATAAAACAGGTGCAAGCTGAAAGGATTTACTTTGCATGGCACTAAAATTTCCATATTGTCTAAAACAGTGTGTGCATTCCTTTGGGATATAAATATCAATCTGATTAGCTAGTACATCTTGTCAGCCACAGTAACTTATCCCCTGGGGTATCTGAGCCATCACGTGGCTCTGGGACTTCTGTAAAAGGTCAAGAGGACTTAATTAAAATCTATATAAGTTGTTATCTCTGTCATTTGAACAAGAATTAAGTCAAGAGGACTCTGCAGATTTTTTGCCTTACAAAATTTTCTTGGCTTGGGGGAAACTAAGAGGCAAGGTGAGTTCAATGTTTCCTTTGGAACTTTAGAAGACACCACAATAATTCACAGAAAGAATGCATGGAAATAACCTGAGATCCCCAAATGCTGGGCAGTTCTATAAATACCTTTGAGTTTCTCCTCAGCTTTGGCACCTGAAGCCTTAACTAGAAATAACAGTGAGTCAGATGCGGGACATGGATCTGGACTAAAGGATGGAGCAGTTGGCTCCTGCAGGGCAGATCCCCTGCTCTGCCCTGGACCTGGGCTGCAAATGTCCCCCTGGGGAGACCTGTCTGTCCTCCTGGGCACCACGGGCTGGGAGAGCAAGAGCAGTGGGAACTCTACCCAACAGTGCTTTTCATTTTGCAGTAGCTTTGCCATGGCTCTTTCTGGTATCCTGACAGAAGCTGAAATTGCTGCTGGCCTACAGAGCTGTCAAGGTAATATTTATGGGTTAAATTTGGCGTCTCAGTTTATCCATCAAATTCTTTTGTCCCTGCCACCCCAAGGTCCCATTTCCAATAGAAGCAGAAAAGGCTGTTTGAGAAAGAGATAAAGGAGGCAAGGTAATGGAAGAGAGGCAAGTTTTAATCTTTGCCAGCCAAGGTACGGGAACTCATCATCACTTGTGCATTGTAGCAATATTAAGTATGAAAAAAACCCAATGCCTGAAGACCTGAGGCAGAAATCTTGTTTTTTTCAGAGAATAATAATAAAAATACTGCTGATTTTAATAAAATATTTACCGCCAGGTTCTGTGAATTTATGTTTGAGTGAAGTATCTATTTACAAATGTATGTTCTTGCATGATAAAGACCAGAGCCATTATTTATATTCCTAGGTTTGAGACATCATGGATGGAAAAATCCCATTAATCTGATGTAAACTCAGGAAAATCAAAGGTTGTTGCTTGGGGTTTGTAATGACCCTCACTGTACTGCAGAATAGTTTGCTGGTTTTTGACCAAAAAGCTAATTTTTTTTTGGTTCCAGATCTTTAACTACTTTTCTCTACCCCTTCCTGCTTATTTCAGCTGCTGACTCATTTGATTACAAAACCTTTTTTGTCAAAGTGGGTCTCAGCTCCAAGTCCAAAGACGAACTCGCCAAAGTCTTCGGCGTTCTTGACCAGGACAAGAGTGGATTTATTGAGGAAGAGGAACTGAAGTAAGTAAATTAAAAAAATGAGTTACCAACAAGATTGTATTTTGTCATCTAAAAAACAAGATCAGAAATACTCCCTTTCCTTCTCTCTCTCTGGAAGAGACAATGGGGGGGGGGGGGGGGTGCACATGTGTGAGTGAGGAGCTGCAAGTCAAATAACAAAGGAAAGGCTGGATCACAACAAGAAAACTCTCTGACAGCACCAAAGAAACTTGTTTCATGTAGTGATAACTGACAGACTGTGAAGATAAAAATAGCAGTTCTGCTACAGTTGCTTCTTATTATTGCAAGAATCTTTACTAGACTGCATTCAAAGGGCTATTTTTCTCTCATCTTTCTCTCTGTCACATGAATTCTACCTTCCAGATCACATTCATCCAGCTTTGAAGCTAAAAGTAAGGTTAGAGAAATTCTTGTCACTCTCAAGGATCTGCATCTTAGGATAAAGAAGGAAGATAACGAGGAAGGGAAGACGACTCCTGCCACTACAGAGCCAGTGTTAATTTTGCCTTTTTAATCCAATGAAACCAAGATGCCATCAAGCATTTTTACATGTTGTGATGCAGAATACTCTTACTTTCTTACCCTTACTCTCACTGAAGTTAGAGGAAGTTTCGCCACTGAAACAGTCTGCAGAACTGAATGAGGCTTGACATTTTACAGCTATTGCCAATATCAAACCCCAAATTCTTCCAATACTGAGCATGTCTCAGTCATTTGTCCTCTCTCCTTTCACAGATTTTTCCTGAAGCATTTCTCTGCCAGTGCCAGAGCTCTGACTGACGCCGAGACCAAGGCGTTCCTGGCAGCAGGGGATAGTGATGGAGATGGCAAAATTGGAGTGGATGGTAAGACTGCCTTTAGCAAAAGGAATAATACCTGCCTTGGAGACTTCCCAATGGCAGCTCCAGGCAGCTGCCCCACTCCAGGCACGGGATGTTATGGATTGGAGTCTGAGGTGCTCAGATCCACTCTGTGTTGTAGAGAGGATCTAACACAGGAACTGGTCTATATAACACTATATGCAACACTATCTTTGCCTGAAGTACCTAGTACTATGACTACCCTGTGTATAGTTCCTTTAAGGAAAGATTATCAGAAAAAGCATCATTAGTTTCCCATTTTAACTTTAAAAATTAAGAAAGTAATTTTTAAACTATGCGACTACAAAATGTGGTCCCATTTTATTGCTCTTTTATTTATTTTTCAGAGTTTCAAGCTCTGGTCAAATCTTAACAAGCAGTCAAGATAAAGACCAAGATATCTGTGCCATAAACAATCTTTCCTATTTCAAGTCTACTAGTTATTTACGTATGTTGTACCCTGGAAGGTCATGAAAGACTGTTGGCAAGTGATTTCATATTGCTGGAAAACATCTAAAGTAGTACAAAGCACTATTAAACCACGTTTTAAGCAGAAGGTCTATACCACTGGGAGACTGAACTGGAATCCACTCTGCTCATCTGGATTTTGGGCATTAAAGGTACAAATAAAAGTAGTAAGAGGAGAAATTTAAAGCATCTATGTGGGCCATCGAATTTTCAATATTCTCATAAATAGCTAGCACATGTTGGAAAAAAATAGAATTAATAAAATGTCCAGGTGTAAAACCTGGTTATGGTAACTGGTATCAGTGGTATTTAATCACAAGGTGTATTTAATGTTCCATATGCTTTTATATCACTCTTTACACAACTGATTATGTTTCAGAGACTAATTATATGGCAGGACCTAGCACCAATTAAACCACCAATTTAAGATCAACTGGATCCAGGATGAATCTAGATTACTGAAACAGCAATACACCCAAAATCCTCCAAGGAATCCCTCCCCTTCGTGCCCACCCGATGGCACTATTGTTCCACTGCCGAGAAGTTAAACCGGAATTCCAGCTGCTTGAATTAATCCAAGGCAGAGCAATTCTTGATGGCTTTAACCATCCCAAACATTATACATCCAACACGATAGTTGCTCCTACATACTCTTTTAAAATTTGGAACTCTTGACAATTCTGTTCTTGGACGCTGATTTTGCAAAAACTGGTAGACAACTGTCACACGCTTTGTTTGTTGGAGCTATTTAAGAAGATGTTTCAGTATTCACAGATGAAAAATCCTAATTTCAAAATTATCTGCTGATGCATAACACATTTGTGATGGGACATTATGGAGAAGGAAGGAAATATCAATACAATATTGGGAAAATTATCATATTACACAAAATTAAAGCCATCTGCAAGACTTCAATGAATGCTCAATAAAATGTTCATGACTCATAAATTAGCCAAAAATATATTTCCATTAACTCTAATGAATGAATCAGGTCCTAATATTGTAGAATTTCCTTTAAGAGTGAAAACAAATTTATCCATCTGACAAACTGACATTCATTCTTTCAGTGTCACCTGGGTGAGCAATTAAAAAAAGAAATTCTGCAGAATTAGTAAGCGCAGCCTGATTGCAGGGCTGAAAGCTCTCATTATTGTCAGAAGATGCTTTGTATCTCAGCTGATATTATGGTTTACATTTTCACTATGCAATATGGGTCACCAGGAGATTTTCAAGCATTGTACCAACATTAATGGCTAAATAAGAGAAGCCCAGACAGCTCAGATAACTTCTGAGATAGCAGGCAGCTCCTTTATTTAACCACACTTACTTCCACCCTGATTAGCCTGCTAGGCCTACAAATCTAAGACAATTTCACCACTTACCATTCCATTAAGAACAGTAAAAAATTAATGACAAGGTAAGTCTGATATCAGCTTCACTGATCACTCCAGAAAGTTAAGAAGAGCTTGTGACTAAAGATGTTTTTAGACCTTTCCTCCTTTCAGTATTGCCACTTAGCAGGTTGGTGGAGAAAATGCTGCTTTCTATGTACAAGAACACACTTACTTTCTTTTCCTCTGTGTCTCTCACTCACATGGGCTCTCAGGTACTGTGAAATTTCTGTAACTATTTATTGGGTGCTTTAAGAAAGCTCTTCAAATTGTGCCTGTAAGGTCCCAGCTGGAAAGACTCCTGCCTGATCATAAACATACATTGCCAAACAGCTCCTTTAAAACAAAGAACATGTCACTGGAATCACAAATTTGGAGGTCTGAGACCCTAAATATGTGGTTGCCTTCTGTCAGTGGAATTTTGTCACATGCTTGGTGCATGTGTTTCAAGAGCTTGCCTGAATCTAGACACTTGCTTCCTGTTATTTAGAAGGCCATTTCTGTTAAAGAAATGATTTTTGATGATTTTTTATGATAAGGTTAACTCTAATTATAGGGCAATTGCACTTTATGCCTCACTAAGGGTTATATATCCTCCTACTGCTGAAATTAATGGCAGGAATCCCACTGACATCAATGAGGGTAGGCAGTGAATACAGAAATAGTTGGGGGCACCTCAGTGCTATTTGCTTTGTTCTACCATGACTTCACCCACTGTGGGGCACAGTGAAATGCAGCCATGTGCAAAGGGCCTTTGGTAACAGCAGAGTAGCACTGCACTTATCTTTTACATGTCACAACAGGCAGCATCCAAATTATTTCGCAGCCTCAAACCTTAGGGCATGTTTATTCTCAAAATACACAGAAAACCTGAACAATTTACATTCTTAAAGACCACTCCACCTGACGCTGTCTGTAATGTTGACAGGAGAGAGAAACATCTTAGACAATTACACTTAGGATCAGAGACAGAAAATTGTGCTACTGAGTCACAGAAGCACTTCCAAGTGCATTTAAAGACAAACACATATCATATCAAATGCTAGCAGAGATCTTCCAGGATAGCTTTTTAAGTGAAAAAATATGCTGATCAGACCAGTCTCTGTGAATCAGTGACACTGTTACCCCCTTATGTCAGTCTATTCTGCTGTCATGTTCAAACAGAAATCCATTCCATTCACACAGAACCATGAGGACACCGTTTGGGCTGGGAAAGCACACGCGACATTTCCCCTAACGTGAGACAAGTACCTGCTTTGCTTTAGCTCCAGACCAGGGTGCTTCAGGATCTATCTTGTATCTCGGATTCTACAGCCCAGACCTCTGCTCTGTGCTCAGGGTAATATCCTGCAGGGAAAAGGAGCTTTGTCACTGAGGCTTCTGGGACCTGGCTTCCATCCTGCATCCCAATAATGCACAGTACCAAAAACCCACGTACTACTTCAGGTGCTCAAACTTTTCGGTTAAATATGGTAAAATACTACTGTCCAACCAACAGCTCAAATCAGTTTTTGCAATTATTTCTATATGATTAAAGCCTGTGCCTTAAGAGAAAACTGGAAGGGGCAGGATATATCTCATTTTGTTTTAAGGTCCTTTTCAGTGGTTAGGGCTGTAAGCACACCAGGATTCTCTGCCATCACCACTGAGGCATCAACACTACTGAGCAACCACACAGGTTACTGGGTACTTATTCCAGTTACTTCCAAACTCATTACAAAGGCAGAATCTGTTATCCAGGATCATGATACAATTGGCCCTGACACAGCCAGGGCTGAAAGATGGAGTTGTGTGGGTTTTAGAACAGCTGCTACAGCATCTCTTTACACCATTGTAGCTGGTCTCAGGTTAACACCTCTCCTCTGATCTCACCTGAGACAACTGCTGATGTTTCTTTTGCAGCTGCTTGAAGTCATGGCTCTGGTTGATTGCCACTGCTAATTAACTGTGTCCTTGATGCCAAACAGAATACAAAGGGGACTAGTCCACAACCTGTCAACGCTTCACCAAAACACAACTTTCCTCTGATTCTTAGAGAAGTAAATAGTACTTGCTTTGAAGACAATTGTTTCATGCATTTATATTCCTGGCAAGAACTTATCAATATGAATGCTGTGTATTTCTCAGAACCACACCTCCAAGTTTAATTCTGGAAGTCTGAAAACAAAAAAATGGTTTAATACTATTTAATAGACACCTCAGGTGAAAGCAATAGATATGTAAGTACATAAATATTCATATGAATGACTCAACAGAGCTTTCAGATGTCCCTTGTAGAGCAAAAAAACCCCAAAACAAATAAACAAACTCAAAGAAAAATTAATATTTTTTTCTTGATTTTCATAGGAACAAGTGCTAAACATTCCTGGAAACTGTACAATGCTTGGATTCTGTGTCAGATTTTGCACTTCTGTTAACTGCCCGTTATCTAGCAGTATTAGGGAATTTATTACTAGAGATGTTCTTTATAGCGTTTCATTTGCATAACATCTTTTAAAAAAATCACTTTTATAGATCCCACTTTTTGAATACATAAAATAACTACAATCACCCAGGTTAACACATACTCCAGAAATAAGAAAAGCAGACAATTTAGCTGTAAAATAAATTATCTCATTAAAACATCCCTTAATATACTAATCCCTGATTATTGCATTCTAATTGTAGTGGAGGGAACCCTGTACTTCAGATGAAGTGTCATTAATAAATAAATAAAACCCAGTAACCCTAGATTCCCACCTGTATCAATATACAGTGACATCAACTTGATTCTGAAATTCAGCTCTTTTAGGCTTTTGTAAACCATCTTTCAGCCAGGATTAGCATCACTTTTGTTGTCAGTGTTGAATTTCAAACATTCAAAGATCCCTTCGTAAGCAATAACAGCAATTAGCTGACTTTTAGTTGAGACCATATTTTAACATAACACTAATTCTGGCCACTTTACTCCTGTGGAATGCAAGAACAGCTCAGGCCCCTGTGTGCCATGGCAGTGTATGAGGTAACCACGTGCCATTCCTTGAACATATGTGCTTATATTTTAATGCAGTGCCTGAATTAGTTGCAGGCATATTTTGAGCTTGAGTATTACATGCTCACCTTGATCTTGTCATTTTTCTCTACTTCATTTCAATTTCCTCATTCTCTCCTTCACTAATTAGTGTTGGATGGCAAGTCAAACATTCAAACAAAGCAAGTACTTCCATGATCACTGTGTAGGAGCCAGCAGAAATAAAGGAAGTCTCCTATAAAGCACTATCACAGAGGTATAAAATAAACCCCTTTTCTCTAGAAGCATGTTGGCAGTAAAAATGACAAGAGGAATCAGTAAAACAACCATTCTGTTCAAACTCGTGTCAACTTGAGATGAACATAAAGGAGAAAACTCATACAGGCTGGAAAAAGGTACCTACGAGGATGAAAGTTATTTCAGGATCATTTGGAGAAAGATCTATCACTGCCACTGCCTGATAGACCATAATATCATGGAAATCTCAGCCAGAAAGCAACATGAGTATATAGTGCTCATGAATGAAGATGGTAAATGGAAAGAACACCCAAAGGTCTGAGATCAGATCTTCAGCTTTTACAAATCAGCATTGTTTAATTTGTTTTAGTCAGGCAATAGTGATGTGCAATAGCCCAGGGTCCTTAGGTGTAACAGGAAAGGGTTCTTCCAGTTTACCACAAGCAGTTTTCCTACTGGGAGCAATAGAAGGGAGCATCATTTCCTTACCAGATGCTGGTATTTGGGACCAAAGGCAAGCCTGATTATTTGTGGTTTAAGCCACTTCCTCTTGCTTACAAAAGATGTAGCAAAAAGGGTAAAAGTATCATTACATTGTGTCTGCTTTTTGTGCTCCTGATACCTTTTTTTCTCTATCCAAACCCAAGCAGTGCTGTGGAACAATTGCTGTGACTGACACTTCTGTCACTGCCATTAAACCAAGCAGGAGTAAACTCACTGCAGTCCATTCACTTACACCAGGGTTTAAATATATTACTGCTCTAGTCCACAGTATAATTTGTAACTGTTGCTACTATAAAAAAATATTACTTGTTTGGCAGACCATGCTATTCCCATTAATGAAAAATAAAGCAATGCTCAGCTAGTAAGAGAACGTTACTTTATATACCATAATAGGCTGTCACACAATAAACTCTAACCAAAATACATGTGAGTTTTATTGGCCTACATCCTAGAATTTTGTCCACATAAAGTTGCTTAAAGCTGGAAATAGACTTTTGTCTGAGAAGAAAAACCTCATATCTGCTATTTTCAATTTTCTTACTGTTTTTTGTTCCAAAATTAATGCTCTCGAAATATATAATAAACCACTACTTATTTATACCTCCAATTCAAATGTCATATTAAGGAAATAGATTGTGAGAGTGTGTGTTATAAGATGTATATAAGTTCATCTCCACACTGACAAAGTCTGATTCCTACAACTCACTACAACTATTATTTTATAGCAATAGTCTATTATTGATTTAATGTAATTTAAAATATTCAAAATAGATTATTACATAGGCCACCTGATCATAATAATAATCTTCCAAGGAATACTCACAACAAGGTCAACTTATTCAGCTTTACCTAGTTCAAAGTTTTGTGTCACTGAAGGCTTTGGTTTCTGTTTCTGTAATTTAGAACATGGTCAGGAAGTATGAAATGAATCTTACTGTAGAAAGATCACCCAAATTAGGGCTTGCTTTCCTCTATCTTGGTGACAAGTCATCTTTGTCAGAATGACAGATTGTCACCTCTGATCTTTCATCTCCAACCTCCTCTACACATTCCAAAGGATCAACAGACTCAGGGAAAACAAAGTCATTTCTTTTCATAAGGATTTGACTGCTGGAGTCTCCTCTGAGGAGAGACTTTCAGGTGCAGAGGTTACCTGTTAACATACTTGGAGAATGAAAGGATGTTTTGATGGCAGAGTTGTACTTAATTAAACAATAGGGGATTTATTAAAATAAAATGTTCTTCTTGTCCATATTATCTTAGGATATAAATAGAAAGAAAAGTTTAATTAGTTAAGGAAGAAATTTGAGCCAGGTCTCAATTCAAACATCTGATCCATGAAAGTGTAACCTAAGCAGTGGTTATTGTCACCTTTTGAATCCTTTATAAGACAGAGTAGCAAGTAGAGCCAACATTACTATTTTGCCTGGTGTCTCCTCAGCTTTTTTTCCTTTACTTAGCTGAGAAAACTCTAAAGGTGAGCTGCTGACTTGAGAATAATTAAATGAAATTACTGTGCAGAGCTGCACCAGTAGTAAGTACAATAACCATTGTTCTAAGATTTTTTCTTTTAATTGCTGAAATTACATATGGATGGACCTTATATAGATAAGTATCAGTTTTCTTTTTATTCTTCAGAGCTGTTGGGGGAGACAATAGAAGCAAACTTTCTTGCCTTTCCTTTTCCCACTGCATCTACTGTTATTTGTGTTGCCAGATGTCATGCATTCCAGTAAGGCTAATTATTAAATTAATAGTTACACAGAGTTTAAAAATGTGCTGTACTTTAATAGGTTGAAGGTAAATGATAAAAAATTGGTAATCAACTCACAACATGATTTATATAAAGCATTTCATTAAAGATCATTATTTCAGCACTGAATTTTTTTAAGGCAGTAGTGTACTAAATCTTGTCCTTTGTTTAGGAATAGCAGAGATGCTGGTTTGATCAAGTAGATTAATCTACTCATAGAAGCCTTGTTATCCTTATAGTATTCTTCGAAACACAAGAAAACCAATTTTTTGGTAAGACGCATTTGCATTTCACAACTCTGTATGCAATATACTCTTCTGCACAGGTTTAAAATGAGCCTCACAGACCTTCTAAGCCCTTCGGATATTGCTGCTGCTCTGCGGGACTGCCAAGGTGAGGAAACAATTCAAACCCTCCGAATGGATTATTTTGGGTAACACAGGGCAAGTTTGGCTCGGGCCTGAAGGAACACTGAACAAGTGCATACTTTAAACTGATTTCCATGACCTCTTTACTCAGCTGTCACAGAATGTTTGTTCATAACTGGTTTATCTGGGCATTTTGCAGCTTATCCCCACGTGATTTGGTTTGATGTTTAGGAGGGTATGGGCCAGTAGGGCAAATTCATTCTCTTCTTAACAGGCTTCACCTACTGTTCATGCTTAGAACGACTATAACGTAACAAAGCAGCTCCCTCAGACCATTTAGGAACAGTGAACAAAGTGGTCTGGGGTTAATTTTTTTATTAATTTATTTTCAGCTCCAGATTCCTTTAGTCCCAAAAAATTCTTTCAGATCAGTGGGATGTCTAAAAAGAGTAGCAGCCAGCTCAAGGAGATCTTCCGGATTCTCGACAACGACCAAAGTGGCTATATTGAGGAAGATGAGCTCAAGTAAGGATTTTATTAACTATTTAGATGTTATCAAGCTATCAGCACTTTTTACTTTCCAGAACTGTTCTGCAAATGTGAACATAAGTTATGCTAAATGTTGATAAAACCTTCAGCAGATTGTGAAATTTGTATTTAAATAGATAATCCCTACAGAGAAAAACAAATTAGTAATACCTGCCTTTGATGCTTAGTATAGAAAAAAATAACTCCCTGGGGCTGGATTTTGATAGCAGAATCAATTGTATCAGGGTTGGACTTACAAAGCAGGAATATATACAACTAAGATTTAGCTTATCAAACAAAGTAGTGTTTGAAGGACTTGGCTATTGTGGTGAATGATTTTAGAGATAGTTATCAGTTTGATTATACAACAAGCATAGAAAAATAATATTGTGTGAAAATCTAAACCAAAGTTGTTTTCTTTCAAGGTATTTCCTTCAGAGGTTTGAGTGTGGAGCCAGAGTGTTAACCACCTCAGAAACCAAGACCTTCCTGGCAGCTGCAGATCACGACGGGGACGGGAAAATTGGGGCTGAAGGTATTGTTCAAATGCAGAACGAGGTTTCTCGGGGTGTGTTGTAATGATGTGTGATTCTCTTTTATGTTGATAGTACATTAATGCACCTCCAGTGATTTTACTGAAACCCTTGCAGGAGGAACCTTTTAAAGGTGGAAATGGTCCCTGATCTTACAGGTTCATATCTGCAACTCCTTTGGCACAAACAAGTCAAAAAAACCTGAGGAACTTTCCTGTTGCTACTCACTCTCAAATTTCCAGCTGTTCTGAAGGGAACTGCCCCTTATTTCTCCTCCCACTGACTGATGTAAGGCAGCACTGGTACCACTTGTAACACACAAATGCAACATCAAGAACAAAGACCCAGCTGTGCCCAGAGGAACCAACAGCACACACAGCAGCTCGTTTACAGCAGCGATTTCCCAACAGAAATTCCACTAGTCACTGACTGACATTTCCAATAAGCAGGAGCCAGCAGCACATAGTTCCTTATTTGTTTTGCATAATAAGGAGAACAGAATGATCAAGTGTCACTACTCCAAGACAAGATCCCCCAGCAGGATCTGTTGGATGCTATTTGTCTTCAGTGGCAGGGTAGGGACCCGACAGGAAGGAGCAGCTGTTCTAGGAAGCAGCAGGTTGCACTCACCACTGCAAATGCTGGTGGGATTTAATGGCTGCTCAGTGCAGAAACCTCCTGATCTCCTCACTCCCTATTTCTGAGCCCTATTTTGAACACGAAGCACACTCACACAAAAGGCTGGCAGCCAATGGCACTGCCCTGTCAGAGCAGCAAGTGCCCAGGCCAGCATGAAAGAGGCTTAGGGAATAGCACGCAGGGAATGTGCTGGCAGGCAGATTCCCCAGCTCACTGCACCAGCAGGACAGAGCTCTTCTGTTTCTTTCTTTGGAAGGAATTAAATCCAGTTCCTTAGGAACTATGCCAGAATAAACACACATGATTTATGAAGCAATCCATATACTAATATAGTCATTCAGGACAGGACTGATCAGACACTAATTCACTGAAGCCAAACATTTAAAAGACTTTTCAATAACAGTATCTTATTGCACAACACAATCCTCCAGGATCATACCACATGGAACTGCACAATTTTTTGGCTTTAGACAGTGCTCTAAATCAACACTTCTCAACTATGGAAGTGTTACAAACAGCTAATAAAACACACAGACTCACTTTTCATTTTTTTTAGTTCGGCTCTTAGCTACTTCTTACTCAAATTCTACATAAGCCATTCCAGTATTTTTGCCTAGGATTAGTATTATGCAGAGAGAAGGCTGAAACTACCCTGAATATTTTATTACCCCCTGTAAGTGTCAGCAAAACACTGCCTTTCCATCTGCTGTTTAGAAGAGGATGTTTAGGCAATGCCTCTCTTCTCTGGTCATCTATCAGGAAACTGTCTTCTGTTCATTCCTATTCTAAATCTCTTGACATGTTACTAATCTTTTCCTCCTAATCCTTTCATATTAGTATTTCCACTGTAAATAATCTCTTATCTTTCACAGAATTCCAGGAAATGGTGCAGGCTTAGAGATTCAAAAGGACCAAACAAGATAGAATTGGGATGAATCTGCACGAGACACTCCAAATCCCTGAAAATCAGAAGTCCCTTGTTTATCTTGACAGTGTCTGTTATTTGTTCATCGCCTTAGTAACAAAATGAAACACTGATTACTGATTTTTTTCATTGTGTGGACCACTCACCATGTTCTAAACTCTATTTAGCAGACACTTCCCTTAAAAATACCCAATAAAAATTAATCATATACTGTAGCTTGTGTCTGTTTTTCTGTCTCCTAAACTGAAATGTGAATTCTTAAACTAAAAGTGTTCATCACTCCAAGATCTTGGTCTTATCAGATCTTTTTATATGGGATATCTTTTGAAATTGGTGAGAGTTCCTCCTAGATTAAGCCTAAATTCCCAGAACACTCGGATGTCCACCAAAGACTAGGAGCTCAGATGCAGTTGTGAGGTAGGTGAGGATAAAATCTCTCACTGACTTCCAAGTGAAGAGTAGTCACACGTTTTTGATTAAAAAGTGGCTTCTGAATGAGATATTTGCAGTTTCAAACCACTCTTTTGCATTAGCCAATTAATAGATGAGGAAAGTAAAACCCACATGCTTTCCTGCAGAAAGAATTAAAAGGAAAGCCACGTGGACTTGAGGTTTCAGACAACTGTGAGGTTCTAAGAAGCAGAGGGGAAGCAAAAGATATCTTCTTGGTGGTGTTTTCTAGTTTTCTCAAGAGAGAGGACTAAAAGCGTGGAGGAAGAAATTGTAACAAATGAATGTTAAGAAAGCTCCAATGTCCTCTGCCTGGTATTTCTAGGCTATGACTGATATATTAAAAATGTCCTTCACAAACACAACCATCTCTGGGGATGCTGATGCTTTGATATGCTGGGCCCTTTGCTCTCTTCCAGCCTGTGTTTTGCAAACCTAACAAAAGAGTAATTAAAAATTTTCTGTTGGCTTTCAAACATGTTCATCATCAAAGCAAAAGCAGTCGAATATATTAAAATTCTCCTTCACTCAGCATGAAGAAAAGTTCATGCAATGCCGTTCTCCAAGGCACCCTACACAACTACACCAACACAAATTCCATAAGGATTCCTCCCTCAGGACTCCTCTATGTGCTCTCTGCAGCTCTTTATTCTTTTGGGAGCCAAGTATTGGTGAGCCAGCCAAGAAATACCTACTGCCTTTTGAAAAAATGCATATCTATTATTCCACAATTCTTAACAGCTGACAAGTGAAAACAGATTTTTTGTCCAATTTCAAAATGTTTTTGAGCAGTTTAATTTGCCACACAAGTTGTTTGTAAGTTAGTAGACTCAGTGCAGGCAAGAATTTCACCTGGCACTCACATCTTTTCTCTTACTGTGCAAAATTCACACAAACTGATAAAAAATTACAATTGAATTTTAAGACTGTTTTTTAATATTATGAAATACACTCAGCAGGCATAAATTTCTAGAGTATCAGTGACTTAAATAGAGCTACTCAGATTTACAAGCCAAGGGTCTGACCATGAGGAACTGACCCACAGTGATTCTCATAGCATAGGGTGGATGTCACAGGACAGCCACAAGAAATAAAGTGTGTTCTTGGCAATGAAATCAGTCTGATGACAGAAGGGTCTTGGAGTAGTTCACATGTAAGTAACAAACAAAGTGCTCTCCATTTCGCTGACAATTAGGTGTCCTGACCTTGACTAATCACGTTGTATCAGGCAGGTAAATGCATGTGAAATAAAGAATTTTCCAGGTGCTGTTACACTCTGAACTCTAGTTCCCCTCAACGTCTCGGCCTTTGCACCATGAACCTCAACAAAGAAACCCAGAGGCAAAGCACAAATTCTGTTACTCTCCATTAAGATGTAACACACTGGAGCAGGTCACTGGCACAGGTAGACAGAGTATTCCTGCAGTGCCCTGGCTCTCAACAAATTTGTGAGCAAAATCAGAATCTCCTTCATTCCCCAGGAAGAAGAATATACCTCAGCTGTCTGCATCTGAAGTTCCTGTAAAACATCTGTACTACAAAATGTACTCAGGTTCAACCAAGAGGCAACAAACAAAAAGGAACCACTTCTTGGCCTGACATGAAATTTTAACTAAATTGTATGTAAAGGCTTCAGAAAAACGTTGTTGTTCATTACTAATCCAAAACATGTCTCAATTATTCATTTATAACTTATTACTGTATAAAAGTTTTGCACTACAGCACCAAACAGAAAAAAATAAACTTACTCTACTTGAGATATTCTGAGATCTCTCTGACATCCAAAACACTGCAGTTAAAGACTCTTTCCACGCATTTCCATCAGGAAGAAAAGTACCTTAAAAAACCTCAATAGTACAGCACCTACCCCAGTAGATTACTGCTCTTTGTGGGAGAACATTTTAAGTAAAGAAACACTTGCTGACTTGTAGGATTTCTGAAGTGGAAGAAACTTGTAAAGTTAAAACAACTTATTCCTTCCCTGGGATCCTTGAAACACTAGATGATACTTTGGAATGCTTTTATAACACATGTGATAGTGATAAAAAACTGGATTTACTCACTGACAAAGATACTTGTCTGCTCTCTGGCCTAAACCAAAATACTCCTTCTGGAGACATGGCGTGTAGAATTCCAACTGCTTCAAGTAGGCACTTGCAATTGAGAGAGCTCCTGGGCAGGGTTTTATTGACTGACAAGGAAGGAAAAACTAAAGATGTTGACCATATTTAACCCCCATTTAACACACAGATATGGGTATAAGCATATTTTTAATGAGCAGGATGGAAATAAGGACTGCATCAGACTGCTGCAATCAGCACGACGATTTGACATGAAAGGCAGCAGTCAGAAATCAGCCACCACTGACAATCACCCTTAGAGATGGCAACAGAAGTTGCAACTAGTTATCAGAATTATCACTTGTACACTGCACACTGAAATGACTCACTAGACACGACTACTATAAAAATACCTTTTTGGAAAACACCAGAATACTTGTGATTACATTAAAATACAGGTCTTGAGAGTTCCATTCCACGGTCACATTATGTACTCTATAATACTCTGTGCCATGCTATCCTGTCTGTGAATAGTTACAATTAAAATATAAAAGAATAAACAGTAGCTTTATTCAACCTCTAAGCACAAAAAATGCCATACCTTAAATATGTCAAACTATGACATCATTCTTCACATAATTCTCATTTCTTGTGGTGATCGTCAGGGAAATAATTAACTTATTAGTATAATTAATCTTCAGAACTGAAATCCTTTTAACAGTCTAGCCCCTTCATGATCCTCTCTTCCCAGCTTTTCTTTCACTAGTATTATGTTATGTGTTGTGGTAACAACACATTAAACAAACCAAAACATTTAAATATCTCGAGTTTTGCATGAAAGCGGTTTTTTATTGCTGCTCAGTAACTTTGTGTCCTTAATCATAACCCAAGCTAGTGTAAGGTGACCATCTCCTTTATGAAATCCCTGGCCCGCAAAGCAAATACATCCGTTATTAAACCATCTTTACTCACCACGACACTCACATTGTTGCTCACACTCCCTGACACCACACTGAGAAGGAATCTGGGGGAGGTGAGTGCTGTCTTAGCAGGAGCCCTGCTCCAGCTGCAGGGTTGTGTTTTCACAGAGAGCTTCAAAGGCCTGGGACAGTGTTAACAAAGCCTGCAGACCAGGGATACACAGGCATTGTGCTTTTTGCTGGATCACAGCATTATTTTGTAATTTATTTGCTAAACTAATCCCAAACTGCTGAGTCTACGCATTTGTTAACACATTTAGACCACATACTGTCAATGGAGCAGCTATTTGAGCTGTCAGCTGTATTTATTTAAAGCTGTCAGCTCTAACACCCAGAGTGATTTATAGTATACCTTTTTGTTAAGTCTGCTACTATGCAGCTGACGGAAATGCCAAAAATAGTATCCAGAAATAGATTCAACAAACCAAAACATATGCCTACACAATACTATTTCTTACTCCTATGTTATTTTAAAAATAAATTAGAAACCAGTCACAAAGTTGTTAATTGCTTGCCTCTTGATGCAAGGGTTGTCCTGCAAATTCCCTGTGTACTTATGCAGCAGTTTAATTTTACATAATCATGGGCTAGGAATCACATTTCAAACTCGGGGTGATCTGATGCCACCTTGCAAATGTCAAGGTGTGGTGTTACTGCACATACAATTAAGAAGATGGGATGAAATTGGAACCACAATCGAAGTTTCTTCCTGCCCTGTTAACGTGTACATTAGAAATGTAATAATTTAATTGAATCTCTTATCACTTACACTTTGTAGATTCTCACAAATACTTCCACCAAAAGCAATGTCAAGTTACAGATGAGGTTGCACCAAGCAGAATTATATTTTATCAATCACTACACATATATTAATTCCCTTCCTAGGAAACGTTTGGCAAGGAAACACCTTCCTTAGCAATCACCAATTACAGTGAGTCCCCACTGTCCAACTGCACATGCCCCCACAACATAACCCCTGCACCAGTATTTGTATTACAGCAGTAAACAGGCACCTTAGTCATAGCCCAGAATCTCCATCTTGTTAAGTCCTGACCAAACACACATCTAAATATTTATAAACAATTATATAAATATCGAAACCAACACAACCCAAAATCTACAGTCACTGCAGTTTCATAATTTCTTTGGTGAGAAATTAATTAACTTGACTATAAATAGCACCAATTTTAAAAATTTCCACATTTGGTTTTGAGTAGCATGAACAAATTAACTTCCCCTCTGACAGGCAGTCCTGATCACCACCTCACCC
Source organism: Corapipo altera (assembly GCF_003945725.1). Taxonomy (NCBI): domain Eukaryota; kingdom Metazoa; phylum Chordata; class Aves; order Passeriformes; family Pipridae; genus Corapipo; species Corapipo altera. The sequence continues at coordinate 455,104 of NW_020884920.1, read as the reverse complement.
CTGCCTGCAGCAGAGCACAAGCAAGGAGGGGAACTGCTCTTTTTGTTCGATATATTCAATCCTGACTGGATGTTCCCAGAAATTGTCTCAACTGTGCTGCAGCCTTCAAATGGACAGATTATTAAAGAAAGGGCTCATCTGCACACACTGCTGAATTTAAACTCAGAGCTACAGGGTAGAAAACAAGAATTACTGTATGTGGATGTCTTATCCTGACACGTTTGGCCTGATGTTTCCTCAGAGCCTGCTCAGGGAAACCCTGGGGAGCCCAGTACAGCAGGGCCTTTCCTCTTCCTGCTCTGCTGGCAAGGGGCAGGAGTCACCCTCTGCTGTGGCCTCTCTGAAAACACCCACATGAAATGATAAAGCAGATTCTCTCTGCAGCTTTGGAAACATTTCCTACTGTCTGGGAATGCTGTGGCTCGGTCTGTTGTGTCCCTCCTACCTGTCCAGTCCACACAGGAGGAGCTGCTCAGCTCTTGCGAGGTTTGGGTTAAATGCCACAGCTGCAGGTAGGAAGGTGACACCCAAAGTGGTGACAAGATCTGCACCCACAAAAGGGAGTCTGCACACAAACTGCACCCACATGAACTCACATACCCAAACTCCCTGCCGAGCCAGCCTGAGGGCTCAGCATGGCCAGCTGAGGGGAGTCAGTACCTCTATTTTGTGCCTCCCGGCCCTCAGAGAAGTTCCTGCCTCCTCCAGGCCAGGTACCAGGAGGGTTTGCAGCCATGGCACAGGGCAGGAGGGGCATGACAGAGCACTGCAGCAGCCCAGGGGGAAACAATGGTCAGCTCTCTCTTGCTTACACCACTCACTTTTTGAGTACAGACATTAAATATTAAATTGCTGCAGTCTTACAGCATCTCTATTCCACACAGTGGTCCTACTGCACTGGATTGGATTCTCAAGGAATACACCAGCTGCTGAGGTGGACAAGGACTACCTGGAATGATGCTATTAATGCTGAAAGTAAATATAAACTAAGAGTGATGACAGTAACTGAAATAATAACAGAAGCAAAATAAAATAAAATAAACAAACAAACAAACAAACAAACTGATTTTTTTTCAGATTTAAGAAAGTTTACCAGTACCTTTTTCTAAATGACCTGGTGAAATGAGATATTCAGTTATAACTTTTATACTTTGCCAAGTATTTAAGTAATTATAATTCCTAAACTTCATACTCCTACGGAGAAGTAATGTGATAAATCTCTTACCATGTAGCTGTTTTTACTCCTAATTTAGTTCACGCTGAATTTTATTAAAATGGTAATTGAAAACTTATAGAAAAGCTTATTTTATTAGTTAAATGCCACTATCTTAAAATGCCAGAAAAAAACCCTGAAAAAATAATCAGAACAGACATAATATTTATGGTGAAAGGATTACCTGCACTATGTCATGCTGGATTACATTTCCTTCAATGTACTCAAACTTGTTGATCTCGTCTTTCAAACATCGAATTCTAACTCTAAAAATAAATCGTTTCTACTTTTTCCAGCAGCCCTGAACGAGTTAGAGGGGAGTGAACCGCGCCCGTGTTGCCTCTGCGAACAGGGGTGCGCTGGGGCAGAGCGGCACCCCCGGGCCCACCGGGAGGGGCTGTGCCCCGTCAGGGATCTGTGATTCCCGCTGGAGGTGCCCGCACAGCCCCTCGCTGAGGGAACACCGGGACCCCCCGGCCTCCCCCGGCCTCCCCCGCCCGGGCTCCCGCCGCTCCCGTGCCCGCCGTGTCTGGCGGGGGCGCTGCGGGTCCCTCCCCGCCCGCCGGGAGCGCTTCCCGGCCGATCCTGCTCTTCCGGGGCGGAGGCGGGAGCGCGGCCGGGCCGGGGCCGCTGCAGGCGCGGCGGGGCCGGGGCTGGGGCCGGTGCCGGGGCTGGTGCCGGTGCCGCGGCGGCCTCGGGCCGCTCCCGATGGTGTCTGGCGGCTGCCGGCCCCAGGCTCAGGATGGCGGCGGCGGCGGGGGGGGCCGGCCAGGAGAAGCAGCTCGCTCCGACCCTCCTCAGTTTCTTCATCTACAACCCCAAGCTGGGGCCCAAAGAGGGAGAGGTACCGGGGGCTGCGGGGACAGGCGGGCACCTCCCGGCGGGGCTGGCCCTGCCCCAGGCCCGGGACCGGGCTCGCACAAAGGCGGCCGGAGCTGCGGCTTTCCCGGCCCGCAGCAGCCCCTGGGATTTGGGTGTCAGCGGGGCCGGGATCGGTGCTGCCCGCTTCGGGGTCTGTCTCTGCTTCAGACCAAACAGGAGCAGTAACCGGGGGGGTTGTCACCGGCAGGGCCTGTATTGGAGATGGGGAGCTGGACAGGCAGTAACTGTGTTTTACTGATGCTGTAACTTTCTCTAAAAATAACTTTCTGGACGTAGATACAATGTGGTTACTATTACTGTTACAAGTTACCGTTTAACTTCGTTAAATTCAAGTTACTGCTGATGTTCTCTTGCTGCTATGACCCTTAACAAGTAAACTCAAGTTCTAGGCTTTAGCTTTAGAAAACAGCATGTTGTGTGGCTCATGTGATAATCTTCAGCTGTAATAGTTTTTGAACAGAGCAGTGTACTTACATACTTAGCAGTGACAGGACAGTGAGGCTGAACGTGCCCTCAGCAAGCTCCTGGGTGACTCCAACCAGGGGCAAGCTGTTGGTGCTCTGGAGGGACCTTCGGCGAGCTGGGGAATGGGCCAGCAGGATCCTGGTGGAGCTCAGTGAAGGCAAATTCCCGTGTGTGGGGTGAAATAATCTCACACACCATGGCAGGTCAGGGGCTGACTGGTTGGAAGCAGCTTTGCAGAACAGGACCAGGGAGTCTGGTGACCAACAGGTCGTACGTGAATCAGCAGCACTTGTGGCAGTGGAGCCGGGCAAGCCGGGCTGTGGCTCAGCAGGGCCAGTGGAGGGATTGCTTCCCCCTCTCCAGCACGTGTGGGACTGCTGGTGGGTGCTGTGTTCCTCCAGGGCTTCCCAGGGGAGCAAAATACTGACAAGATGAAGCAAGCCCAGTGAAAAGCTCTCGAGCCAGTCTGCGCCGTACCAGGAGAGCCTTCAACTGTATTTGTGCAGCTGAAGAACAGACGATGTGGAAGAGGGTCTGAGGGCAGTTTCACCAGCCTGAAGAATGGCTGGAGATGGTGGAGTCGGGTTCTTGAAGTGAAAGAATGAGACGTAATGGATGAAGTTCCAGCAAGGGGAATTCTGATGAGCTAGAAGAAAAACATTCTTCACAGTGAAGTGGTCTAATAGGAGAGCAGGGCCTGGAAAGGTTGTGGAATTTCCATCTTTGGATATATTGAAAACATGACTGGACAAGGCCTGGAGCAATCTGAGCTGGCTTTGAAACTAGCCTTGCTTTGATCTGGCTTTGAAGCTCGCCTTGCTTTGAACTAGCAGAGAAGCTATTTCAATAGCCTTCAATTTATAAAGTATTTTGAGATATCATGGGATGACTGACTGCTTAAATGTGCTTAAATATGCTTTTATCCATTATTACAGAAGCCCATTTTGGTACAAGATAGAATTCTGCCTAGGAAATACAGGGATTAAAGTTAAAAAACAAGCAAACCATGTACTCAATATTCTTTAACTCTGATTTTGTTAAAATGCATTTGCTTGGATTCTTCTTTTTTCACATTTTAGGAAGAAAAGAAGATTCTCTTCTATCACCCAAATGAAGTAGAAAAGAATGAAAAAATTAGAAATGTAGGGCTATGTGAAGCTATAGTGCAATTCACGAGGTAAGAAGTCTGATTGCATGGCTTGTTGTATTGGCACAAGCACTGTATTTTAAATCTCTCAGTTATATGTCTTCTTGCTGTGACTGTGTCCACATATATGTTTTCTTTCCAGGACCTTTAGTCCAACAAAACCAGCAAAATCCCTACATACACAGAAGAACAGACAATTTTTCCACGAACCTGAAGAAAACTTCTGGATGGTCATGGTACTTATGCATGTGATCTGCATGTTCCTAAAGCACCATCCTGCAATGTTCTCCATGCATTCTGCATTGTCTAATACCAGCCTGTTCCACCTCCTAGGTTGTACGGAATCCCATAATAGAAAAACACAAAGATGGAAAGCCAGTCTATGAATATCAGGAAGAAGAATTGCTGGTAAGACTGAACTTTCCTTTTTTTTTTTTTTTTAATGGGTTATATTGTATTTTAAGGGTACTTCCAGAAATATCTTAGTTTGATTCTTCTTGAACTGCTGTCAAATTGATTTTTCTATATATCCATATCTATCTCCATAAATGGAAAGAGGGCAAAGTATTTTCAGTCAAGTTTAAAGAAGAGTACAAGACAGAGGATTATCCAGAGAACAGTTCAAGATCATCCCATAAACATCAGCAAAATATGCAGCTATGAGACTTTAGCTTTAAATAGGTGAATATTTCTTAGGATCTGTTTGTTTAATGAAGTTCTTGCAAGATTTTAAGTCTACATATTTTTATTAGGTTTAAGTATACGTGTTACTACTTTCTTAAGACTGCTAGTAATATTTACTAATAACCTGGAAAACTAAACAGCTCATAACTATCCTGAGGTTTCTTGTCCAAACTGCAGGATCATTAGGCCTGTTTAATCATATACAGGAAGGGTATTTGGCCAGGCAGGGTAATATTTAAAAAGCTGGTTGGTTACCCCTGCCCCTGTTCAATACAGTGTGCACTACCTCTGTTCCTGATTGTGTCCTAACAAAAGGATGGGTGTCATAGGGACTCTTATTTTGCCAGTTAATTTGTCTTTTTGCATCTGGATTGAGATCTTAGCCCCAAAAACCTCCTTCAGCCTTTGACCTGGATGAAGAGAAAGCTACCAGAAATAGGTTTGTGTTCACTGGGTGCTGACCTCAGGGAAGAGCACTATTTGTAACTGGAATCTTGGGCATGAGTTTGTAAGGTGCTTTTGGTACTAAATGTGAGGGGGGAAGGGACTCCCTTTGTTGAAACTGTACTTTATGAGTACAAAGACATTTCTAAATGCTGACTGAAAATGCTATTTAACTTTTCGGAGATTGATTTCTCTAAATTGTGTCTTTGCTGGCTCTTTGAAAACATACATTATGTTTAGCTCAGCCAAAATACTTGTAATTCTGCCTCTGCTTCACTGATGTGCTGCTCTCTTTCCTGCAGGACAAGGTCTATAGCTCAGTCCTGCAGCAGTGCTACAGCATGTACAAGGTACAGTCAATACCAGAGGCTCCTCTGGGGAAGGGAAGAAGATCCTCATGGTACCCTTTGGGTGTGCAAGCTCATCATTGCTTTGGCATTCTGATCTCCTCACTGTTATCTGCTCTCTTCCTGCAGCTGAAAAGGAATTCATGGAAGAGAAAAATACAGCTCTGTGCTGGTTCAATAGTTTATTGTAATAATAAAAGCCTTCTAATTTTTGTAAAGTCCAAGTTTCATGGGCAGTTACACTAATAAGTATTTGATTTTGATGGTGTTAAGCTATTATCTGTTTGAGAAACAGCCCTGGTTAAAGGCCTTTTACAAAACAAGAGCATAAGACACTTAAATGACACATAAATATTCTGCCTCTGCTGCCATATCTACCTGGACTCCTCAAATCTTAGATGTTTTTTCAATAAAGAAGAGGTACATTTGGACTGATGTGGAGTACAAATACTGAGGAATGAGAGGTGTATTGTAACCTAGCTATATTCATAGCCAAGTTACAAGAAATTATTGTAAATGATTGCCCAACTAACTGATTTTTTTTTTTTAACTGTTAGCTTTTCAATGGCACCTTCCTGAAGGCCATGGAAGATGGAGGTGTGAAAGGGCTAAAGGAGAGACTAGAGAAATTCTTCCATCGGGTAAGACCTTAATTTTCAGGCACATAAAGTATGATTCTGCATTGGAAATAAGATGCAAAAATCTCCTTTAAGTGGCAGCAGTGTGACTATAAAACATAGGCAGTGGAAAACGTGTGGTGGCAACACAAAGTATCTGGGTACTCATTTTGTCAAATACTTCCTGCTTCTACTACCGCAGTAGGTTCTTCAAGTGGAGTTGAACCACAAAGCTGTTGGATACTTTACCTAACACAATCGTGTGCATTCTTCAGAAATTCTGTTTTGGTGTTGGAATTGGTTACTATGATACTAGTTTTGAGTTTTATTTGAGTAACTATTTGAGTTACTGTAGCAGAATCATTGCCTCTGGAAGGAACCTGGGAAGGTCATCCAGTTCAGCCTCCTACTCAAAGCAGGGAAACACTGTATTTAAACTCTCCTGCCCAGAGCTTTGGATGGTTGAGTCTTGAAAAGATCCAGGGGTGGAGATTCCACACCCTGTATGCACGTGGTGAAGCAGTAAATAGTTTAAATTTTTAACTTCTTCCCCCTACCACACCCCCAGGTGGAATTAGTAGTCATGCCTGAGAAGGTTAGAGGAAATATTGTCTTCATTATAACTAGCCTTCAGAATATAATTTCAAAGCTGATGTTTCAGTGAAAGAATGAAAAGCAAAATCTATTTCTGAGCAAGAAATCAAATATTATTCATGTATTTTTCACACCAAGTAACTGATTGAATAGTCTGGCAGAACTTTGAGTTCCTATATGAAAAGTTTCATCAGGCTTTAAAAGGTGGCAGCCAAGTGCCTGCCTGCTCCCATTCTCCTTGTTTGCACAGAAGGAAACAGGACTGCTGTTAGCAGTTAGTGCTTTTGTGGTAGAGATGTGAATCTTGAGATCCCTGCTAAGGATGGAGTGTAGACACTGTGTAAGGGTGTTTAAAATTTTGTTCTCCTAACAGATTTTTAAAATAACACAACATTGTGACAGTGTAAACAGAAGTACAGGCTTTGCTTGTGGATTGGGGAGGGTCTTGTTTTGTTTGTTTGTAAGACTTGTAGGCTTTAGAATAAACACCCCTGTCACAAGGAGTACTTTGATGAGCTGATGTGTGTTTCTGTCTATTAAAAATAGACCATGGCAAAAAAGAAAGTAATGTATTTTTATCTTTAAAACATTGTTTTTCTTTGATGTTCCTACTGAAAATAAAACAGTAATTTCTATAGGTTTGTATAATAGAAAGAAACCCAATGAAAATTTCTCTTTTTCATCAGGAAATTAGAAGAGCTTAAAAAATGTAGTCATTCAAATTTTCTGTTATAACCCTATTGAACAAGTTAGCAACATGTTGCTGGCAGGCTTGCACTGCACTGAAACTCTGAAAAGAAATAAGACTTAGATTACAAACTGAGAGAAATCTGTCACACATTACTTGTGTGTTTTTGGTGATGTGAAATGACTGTAGAGGGAGCCATTGGATAACACATCTTTCACAGAGCACTAGATAGTGCATTAGAAATCTCTTGGTAAAGGTTACACTCTATCAAGAAAGAGAACAACAGAAAATATCTCTTCCTTTGCACATTGAAAGCTAATTATCTGCTCCCAAGACAAGCAGAACTGGAAGGATTTTCTTTCTTTGTTAATCCAGATTATTGGTGATTAGACTCAAATTTGTCATTTAAATCTACACATTGTCAGTTTTCTGAATTCTAAAAGCCACCTATCATTGTTCTCTCAGTACCTGCAGACACTGCACTTACAGTCTTGTGATCTACTGGATGTGTTTTGTGGAATCAGCTTCTTCCCACTGGATAAAATGACTTACTTGAAAATTCAGTCATTTATTAATAGGATGGAAGAAAGCCTGAACATAGTCAAGTATACTGCATTCCTCTACAATGACCAGCTTATCTGGTAGGTACTTCAGTAATTCTTTTGTGTGTCTTCAACTTCTCATCCTATAAATGAGTGTCAAAATAGAAAAGCTTTTGAATCAGTGAAAGAGTTGGATAAAAACGAGAAAACATGAGTCATGCTACCATTCAGTAGAAAAGGCATTGGTCTGAGCTTTAAAATCTCCAGCCTGTATCAAATTATTACTTCCTGGGGAGCAGCTGGAGAAGTGTCCTTGTCATCTCCATCACAAGAGCCTCTGTGAATATACACAGGTTCCTCCATAGGAATTTTTAGAATTGAAGGTAATTAAATTAAGGATTGTTCTTCATGTCATTCTGTACTAGAAGTTGCAATGCTTGTGAAGAGTTCAACTTAAAAATGGACTTAAGAATAGCAAACTGGATCTTTGTTTAAGTATCATTTTATTTTTTTTCTGGTTTATGGCTAATTTATATGTGTTTTGCATTTAGCAAATAAACTAACATTGTAATAGAAATTAATTCCTGGGATTGAAATGTTGCTGCCCTGGTTTATTATGTGCTCTGCTCGAGTTTTGGTTGGAGGAAAATGTGTGATCTGAACTGCAGCACAAACATCATTTGTGGGTTTTTTCTAGGAGTGGACTGGAGCAAGATGACATGAGAATTTTGTACAAATATCTCACAACATCTCTGTTTCCAAGGCACATGGAGCCTGAGGTATGATAGTTGGGTTGGGGTTTTTTGGGGGGGAACGTGGTTGGTTTGGGTTTTGTGTTTGTTATTTTTTCTTTTCTCCCTGTTTCTCTGATCCTACTAAGGGCTAAAATACCAAGGAGAAATATCTCTCTTCTCTCTGCCTCTAAGCTGTTTTTTCCTGTGTGTCCTTTTTTGCTTCAGCTAGCGGGAAGAGATTCTCCAATACGTGCTGAAATGCCGGGAAATCTGCAGCACTATGGAAGGTGGGTCCTGTTTTACTGTCCCCATCTGCTGCTTCTTCCCTCAAGGGCAAAACCCCTGGGAGAAGTATGTGTATTTTGAGTACATACCCACACGCAGTTCATTCCAGAGGGTTGCACAGTAGGTGCTGCAATGTGAAACCTAACCTCTGGAAAAAAGAGAAAATGCTTCATTAACATAATTTCACATTTATTTTTCTTCCCATTGTTCTTAATGCACTGCCTGACAAATTTGGGAATTGCTCCAGTCATTTCTTTTCAGCCAGGCACTCCAGACAAAGGTGTAGATTTAATCTAGGATTTACCAGTTGCTTTTCCTCTGTACTCAGCATCAGGGTGGGGAATTCTGCACTTAAGCACCCGGGCAACATAATTTTGAGTAATTGTGGATTTGGACATCCTTCATCACGAGAATTCCTCTTCCTTGGTTTATTGTATTCCTTTGGGATCAAGACATTGGCACACATTCCCTGTCTACACCCCTCTCCCAAGTTTAGGTGCTTCTAGTACACCACTTCCTACACCAAACTAGTCTGGATGTACTGTTGGACAGGAAAGGAAAGGGGCTTCCCCACAGCAATAAAAAAGGGATTTTAAAGATACTCACAAACTGAAGGTGGAAAGAATTTTGTTGTTGTTTCTTTGATGATCTGCACAGCTTTTCCTTAGCATTATTCTGCCTTTCTGATGCTGTTTCTGTAACTCTTTGAGGCATATTTGCAAATAATCCTTAAAAAATGTAAGAATGTTGAGATAATATACAAAGGGCTCTATGCCTGTGTGGACAGCTGAAAACTCATTGTGTTCAAATCTATTCATACATGCAAGTAATTGTTAGTTTGGAGAACACCTGTTAAACTGGAGAAACTGAAATACAGGAATTCATCTCACCTGACCTGTTGAATTATTTTCTAGGTTTCTTACTGGACCTTTAAATCTTAATGATCCAGAAACAAAATGCCGCTTCCCCAAAATATTTGTTAACACTGATGACACTTACGAGGAGCTTCATTTAATTGTTTATAAGGTATTACAGTTTTCTCTGCAATTCCTCCACAGAATTAGGAATCTCTGTACAATTAAGACAGTGATGTGAAGTACTTAGGGATGTATAGAAAGGTGCACAGATATGACCAGGTTAAAGCAAAGAGACGGAAAAATAACATTTCTAGCTACAAACTTTAAAGCCTGAATCCTCTTTCCCCTTCTTTTGTACCCTCTCCAAAACAAGCAGCTGTTTTATTAAAACAAAGTACCAGCCTTCAGTTGGTTTAAGTGATATCATACCTTGCTTGAGTAGGATTAATCAATAAAATAAATTTTTTTTACATTAAATCCAAATTTCTTGAAGATATCTTTGCATAAATGCATTTTTACCAAATTTTACCTTTCCCCTACAACTTAAACTGTTAACTGGGCTGATTTGAAAATCATAGCTTGACTCTGTTGTGTAGGATTGCAAAGAGATTATCCTGTTGAAATGCTACCTTTCAAGTAGATTTTTTTAATTTCTTCTTTAATTTAACTGCTTCACCTGGGTGTGACCTCACTGAAGTATTGTCTTTTATTTGAGGTAGTTGAGGTAACCTGTTGTAAATGGTTTTTTTACTTTAACTTTTTTTGTTCCAGGCCATGAGTGCAGCTGTCTGCTTTATGATTGATGGTAAGTACCTGTCAGCATCACTTCTTTGGCAAGACGTTATTAGTACAAAATACTTTCACATGCAGCTTGTTTTACTCTTGAAAAATACTCCCATTAGTTTGTTATTTGAGTCTCTTTTTCATGAGTGCTTTTATCAGTCTGCTCTAATGGTTTAAGTAACTCAATTTACACACTAAATACTGCTTCAGTGAGCCCCTTTCAAAATCACCCATAAGGTTGTAATTATGAGAAAAATTTGTCCTTGGACTCATACTGATGTTTAAAGAGAACAACTACAGAAACTGTACCTTCAGCTGTGGGAAGGGAATCCCATCTCTGCCCTTTCTTTCCCTGCCACAGCTTCGATCCCGCCCACGCTGGAGTTCTGCAGGAAGCTGGACAGCATTGTTGGGCCTCAGCTCACCGTGCTGGCATCAGACATTTGTGAACAATACAACATCAACAAGAGAATATCGGGGTTTGTACCACACTTCCTGCTGCATTCCCTCATTACATGCTGAAAAGTTAGGTTTAATGAACTGCTTAAATAACAATATGAGCCCAGCTTTTGAAAGCATTGAGTTAACTGTGTACTTAGAACAATGTTTGTCTACCTTTCTGCACCCTGAGTGTTTATGAAGTGCATGTCCTTGCATGCTTAGGTGTCCCTGAAGAAAGAACATAGATGTTACTAATTTAGGAACGAGTGTTTATTGTGTGGCTGAAATCTTTTTCCTCTGTGTGCGTGATTGCTGTGGAGAAAATAATGTAAATACTAAGGCAAATATGACCATTACCAATTGACATTCTGCCTCCTCCTGCCCCAGCTGTCAGTAAATCATTCAGGTGCAAGAGGTGGAACTTCTTTCATATGTGCACTGAAACAAACTGACAAGTCTTCTGACACCTCTCCCCCATATTGAGGTAGAGAAGTAGCAGTTCCCTCAAAATTTTACCTTCAGTTTATACTGGCTAGCTTTTCTTGAGGGAAACAGAATCTCATAATGTTCACAAATAGCCCTCTGGCCAGTAGAACATTTAAGTTTAAAAAAATAAATTAAAAATATCACTGTCTTTGCCCACATCCTCCTTCATGCAGATTTCCTTTGAATTCTGCTTTCCCAGGTTGCTGTTCTGTGTAATGTTAAAAAACCAGCATTTTTCACATCAAGTGGTCACTGACTGCTGGCTCTGAGTATTGCCTTAGGAACAAGGCTTGGACAGTGTAACTCTTCACTCAGTTACAAATCCAAAAGCAAAATGAAGGTTTAGATACCAGAACAACTCTTGTTTAACAATTTCAAATGGGGATTTTAGTGAGTGGATTATTTGGTTACAACAGAAGTTTTACAGTTGAGGACTTGACTTGCCATAAAATTGTATCTATTTTTCAATAGATGTGTTAGTTGGGGAAGCAAGAACAGTATCACATATGGCAACAAAGGAGGAATTCAACCAAAGATAGGTGTGGGAGTGAACTCATTAGTGGTAGCTTCCCAAATCAGCAAAATCGCACGGGATAGAATAGGATGTGCTTGAAATTGTGCCAATCTACTAAATCATTAAACTTGGGCTTTTTAAATGTCATCTGGGACTGGCTTTGGCAGCTTTAGCTCTTTAAAAGTTTAATGCCATGGTGTCCTGAAAACATGATCCAGTTTCTTGACACTGATGCATGTGGGTGACGGAGAGCAGGGGTATCTGGTTGTTTGCTGAGGTGAGTGGTGTCATCACAGTATCTCCCTGGTCCTAAATAATGCATTGCCTCAAGTACCAATTCCTGTAGCCAGTTTTTGCATATCTGAATTCGTTGTGGCTTCTACCAAAACTACAGCTCTAAGTGACAGTTTTTATATTAAATACATAAAAGTGGAAATGGAGGAACACTGCCAAGGCTTTGAAAATAGTCTCTTGCTTGGCCCACACAAATGCTGGGGGCAAATCTAATTGCCTGGATCAGGGAAGAGTTTGTTCTCTGGATTGTAACCAATAACAAAGACATGAATGGAGGATGACTTACTGATCAAAGTAAAGACTGAGCATCCATTCAAATCAGAGGGACTGGCCTAGGGGAGAGCAGCAAGGGAACAAAATGGGGACAGAGCAAAACCAGCTCATTAGAAAAATGCAAATGAATAACTACTGTGAAGGGGGACAAGGCCTTTAGACTCCCCTGTGTCTGTTTACTGGCAGCCTAAGCAGCAGAAGGGGAAACACTGGCTGGTTCTGCAGGCTCGTTTGTGTTTTGGTTTGGTTTTTTAAAGTGTTAAAATGAAGTGCAATCCCACAAGTCTTAAAACACTTGGGTCTCTTCAATGTGAAGATGACTTCAGGCTGTCTGAGTAAGCTTTGCACTGGCTCACTACCCATTCTCTGTGAAGCCTATGGTTATAGAACATGTCAGTATTCACAAATCACTTTTGTTTTTCTTTTTAAATCTTCCTAGGGCTGAGAAGGAACCTCAGTTTAAGTTTATCTATTTCAATCACATGAACCTGGCAGAGAAAAGTACCATTCACATGAGGAAAACACCCAGTGTATCACTTGCATCTGTTCACCCTGACCTCATGAAGATTCTTGGTGACATCAACAGTGACTTCTCCAGGTAATGCTTAACTATTAAATAGTCTGTAACTCCTACTGTTAATTAGATTTTTTTTTTCCAAATGACTGAAGCTTTCCAGTCTTTTTTGTTGATGGCTGGCTGTTCATGTTTGGTATTTTGTGTTGGTTTAGAACCAGTCCATCTTAAACAGAATTTCTAGTGTCCTTTTAAAAAAATAACTTAGAAGAGGGCCAGGGCCTCTATCCAAGAAAATATCTAATCTATTGGAGGCCTCAGAGTAGTCATAACAAATGGGATGGGAAGCACTAAAGTCTGACTAATCTGGGGAAGTAGTATAAAGGACAGGGAAACCCGTTTGTGCCTGTGTTATCCTTGCCCCTGCCACAGCTGGGGCTGCTGGGGTGAGACAATGGATGGAATGTGGACCTTGCAGTTACTGCAGTCCTGATGGAGAAGACAAGTGGCTTCTTGTCAATGGGTATCAAGCCTGAAGGTGGGAGAGACCCTCTGTCATAATAAAGAACATGAAAATGTTGAATGACTGTGATGCTCATAACTCTAATTAACAACTAGCAATTTTCCCACTCTGCTTAGGGACAAGGTTTTCATTTTTCTATGAATGAAAAAAGAATGTTTCATCATATTATGGAAGTACTGGGTTAGTGACAGCTTTATAGAATGTATCTAACTGTTGAGCATGGTTTAGGTCTAGGTTTAGAATTTAGTTCTGTGAAAGTTCAGTATCACCAAACCATAGCAAATCATCATTCTGTCAAGTGTGTCCTCACCAGAACAGAGGAGAGGTGTTTTCTTCAGAGCACCAGAGTGTTTAGAATATGGACAAATTAATGATTTACACATTTGGGGATGTCTTAAGCAGCCATTTATGAAGCCTTTGACTGCTGAATGATGGCTGAGTTAGAATTGGTATTCTCTTTGATACTGCACAACCACAACAACTTATGACAGGGAACTATCCTAATGATTACAGACAAATTGTTGAAGATGAACTTGCTGCCACCTTCTTTGCTTCCTAAAATTTCTTTCAGAGTTGATGAAGATGAGGAAATTATTGTGAAGGCAATGAGTGATTACTGGGTAGTTGGGAAGAAGTCTGACCAGAGAGAACTGTATGTTATTTTGAATCAAAAAAATGTAAATCTGATTGAAGTTAATGGTAAGGATTGTTTTTTATTACATCTAAATACAGTTACTACTATAATGTATGTCCCTAGGGAAGTAATAAAATCCATCTCATGAGAAATGTAGAGAGTGATTGATCTTTGATAGACCAGGTGAGTTTGCCTAAGGTTTTAGTCTGCCTTCTATCAGCTGTGAAAGAACAGCATAAATATTCAGCAGACATTCTTAATTATTAATCAGTCATTATTCCTCCTTCAAATAATAGAGGAGAGATCTATGAGCTTAGTTTAGGAGTAATTAATACAGTATATGACAGGTGAGAGATGAACATATTTACATCTGAGTTGGGTTTTATTTGTCAGTGATCCAGGGGTAGGTTACTTACACATGATATCTGTCTGTCTGTCCTGTCAGGGATCCTCATCCCATTGCTGTCTTGTTTCTAACGTGGTTTTCAGAATGATTTACTGTGACTAAGAGTGCAAATGAACATTAGGATGCAATAAGCTTTTAAATTGCTATTTCTCCTAAAGTCTGTTTGAATCTTGCTTGCAGCAATTTTAGGGCTCTCTGTCTTAACAGGAGGAATGTGCTCACTTAGACAATGGGAAAGAATTAATACTTCCCAGGACCAAAGCCTAGCAACCTACACTTTAAAAAGAGAAATGAGTTGCATGACATAGAAATCTTTGTGTAATTGTCTCTCAGCATCAAACCTGCCACACAGAAACAGTAAATGAGTGTTTCTGTGCCTGATAAACTTAGAAAATGTTGTCTACCAAATAGCACAAAGCAAAAGTTTTGCTGACTTGATTTATTGTACAGACTACCCTAATTCCTCCTCTCTCTGAAAAAGGGGTTATAATGTACTTCCTTAGGCTGAAGCCAAGTCTGCTGCTGTTGCAGTGTAAGTTTGCCAAGATGAGTGGCCCATCATTTACACTGCAGCCACTTAAAATACAACTCACCTTTCAGACAGGGTGAGATGCCAGACTTGACTTTCTCCTACTGAAGACAGAGTAACATTAAGTGTATTTCTACGTTAGAAACTCATAGGGCTTTTTCTGTTTGAATTTAGTTATATTCTCTGTGACAATCCCCAGGGTTTCTCTTGAGGAGGTTTCTGTAAAAATATCATACTGAAGTATCTTTTTTTTTTTTATTAACAGAAGAAGTGAAGAAACTTTGTGCAACACAGTTTAATAATATTTTCTTCTTGGACTGATCTGCAAAGGGCTGATTTATTGAAGATGTCAATGTCAGGCACTTGTTCAACATGAGAAGTTATTAGTCATATTATTGACTGGAATAATGACAATAGTAAAGCAATACTTGCTTTGTAAGAATCAAAATTTCTACTAAAATCTGTAAACTCTGACCATAAAATTTTTAAATTTTAAACATGTTCATGTGCAAGCTAATTAGAAACCAGTCTGAATTCATCTGTACCATTCCATTCTGATATGTTATGTGAATATTTTGCTGGAAAATAAAGCTAATAATTGTTACACTTTTAAGGGCATCTTTTTGTTTTCCTGTGTTCATTTGCATCATTGTGTGACTATCTGATAGTTTAGTGCAATGTAATTTGCCCAAGACCCTGGTGCAAAACAGACAGTTTCCCTCTGAAATCAATTCTTGTGCATACAGTCTTATAATGTTTACAGCTCCCTACAAGTGTTGTTGTTCTGGTTTGTTTGGGGTTTTTTTCTATTTGAAGAGAACTTGTTTGAAGTTTCAGTGGTTTTTACCAGAGGGTTTGTTTTTCTTGTTAGCAGGCCCCTTGTTACCTGCAGGTGCTGCCTTCTGTGCCTCTTTCTTCTCTGAGGGTGCTTTCTTTTGGGCCTCTTTCTTCTGTGAGGAGTCTTTCCTGTGGGCATCTTTCTTTGCAGAGGGCCCTCCCTTCTGTGCCTCCCCCTTTGCCAGGCGCGCTCTGCTTCCCTTCCGCGGGGACACTTCCTGTGGGACAGGATCCTCTGCCTCCTCAGCATCTGCACCCTGGGAGGCACGTGCCTTTTCTGCTGCAGCTGCTTCTTGTCTTCTTACCTCTTCTGCTTCTCTTTCAGCAATGAGTCTGAGTGGACAAAGTTGGAATTTAATGTACTGCAAGAGGGGGGAGACAGATTTATACTGGCCAGCCCTAGTCAGAGTCCGAGCAGGATGAACTGTCCTAGCAGAGAGAGGCAGAGTCTGCCTGATCACCACTTCAAGTCCAAACATGTCTTAACTGTCTTTGTCAGGAAATATCGAGGTTAAGAGTTCTGTAACCTGAAAGCAGCCTGTATTTGTTACTCCAGACAGTTACATTCTCTATGTTACTAATTACACCTGGATGAGTTTGTTTTCCAGTTCCAGTAAGCTAAACTACTTTCTTAAGCACATTTCTCATTTTCAATAATTTTGTTAGAGGAAGATAAGAGATAACAGTACTGCAAGACAAGATTCAACACTTACTTTGCCAGCTCCACATCCTTGATCTTTCTCAGCTCAGCTAATTCAACATCCTCCTTTTGCTTTTCTTCTACTTTTTGCCTCAGCACTTTTTCCTGCTGGTAAGCAGGGAAGAGTTTAGCTGTGAAAAAGATTTCCATCTGATACATCCACAGACAAAATTTCTCATCTTGTTCAGTTTTGTCTTCTTTTGCTTCATCTGCAACATGTAAATTAAACATGCTTATTTAGCAGGGCACTTCTATTTCAAATGTGTTTTAGACTGCAGTATTTCAGCTCCGTGTCAGTGCAATGGCAAACTGGCTTCTGCACGTACAGAACATGGCAGCTCAGAGACACTTGGAATGATGCATGGGAAAGGGATGGCCCTTTTCGTGGGGCCTCAGACTGACTTGGCCCTGGGAATGGCACCAAAAGACTGTGGACACTCCCCTTCAATCCTAGACCTGTCTTCTGCAGTGACCTGATGACAGTTCAGGATCTGTGACCCCTGGGCACCAGGGAATGGAGGAGCAAATGACCACCTGAGAGGACGGAATGCAAATGTCCAGTTGTCAGAGCTGTCAGAAAACAGGACAGGGCCCAGTTCAGGGTCCTGAAGAAACACTATTTTTTCCAGATGTGTAACTTTTCAGTGATCAGATTTCAGTGAAAGAGCTGATGACCACACAAAGATCCTTGTCTACCTATGTTCCTGGATTTGAGTTCTTTATCAGCAGGAAACATTTAACAAGCACAAAACCCCAACCCAGATGAGATCTGCTAATCAGCCAGAAGATGGTACAAAAAAGTTACAAGCATCAACATAAAAAAGTGCTCTTACTGATGTCTCTTCTGCATGAATGTTGGCCTGTCCTGACATAAGGCATCTTATCCCAGCTAATGGTGGCACACCACTAGGAATAATTCTTATATTAAGTAAAAGAAGCAGGACATAGCAGTAATATATTTTATTTTTCCAAGACATTAAATGAGCAGGCTCGCAGATTGAGCTTCTCATGGAGTAAATACAAATTACAGTTTCTAGATGCCCTACAAATAAAATGTGGCATTTTAAAATCAGGGAAACTGTTTAAATAAATACTTAAATGTCTGATTTAATTATGAAGTTTCATTCTCTTTTTAAAAATATTTTAAGTTTTTAAAAAATCTTCCTCAAGAATAAATGTTCATTTACTGCCCTCTTGTGACAAGCTGAAATCTGCATATACAATTAAAATTTCACAATTCAAGAGCTACAAGGGATTTTTTTGGGGGGTGTTAGTAAAAAAATCAGTAGGACTGCTTTACCTCCCAATTCCTTTGCTGAAGATGAATCTGGTTCTTTTCCTGCATCCCAGCTGGACAATGACAGATCATCTTTGCTGTCTGCACAAGCTGGGGCAAATGAGAGGACAGTCTCTGATAATCCAAAGAAAGAAAATTAGAAGAACTCACTCTTTAATTCTGTGCATTAAATATCAAGTTTGATCTTCAGCACAAACAAATATAGATTGTCCCCTGACCTGACAGCTAGACTTGTGGTTAAAATGCTTCTGAAATTATGAAAAGTTTGTCTATAATGAAGGCAACAGTGCAGAGTTCAATCTCTTGTTTCCATGCCCAAATGAGTGGGATAGAACAGGAAGAATTAAGGTTTAAAAAGACTTTTAAGTTATTGTTAAGGAAAAAGTGATTTCTTCTAATTAAAAAGCACAGAAAATTCAGAGATTCAAACCTGCCCAGTTCTCTGTGTGCAGGAGGTATGGAAAGCTACACATAAACCTTGTCATAATTGCCAAATTGAATGAGGTGCCCTGTGTAACTGCAATACATCAGCTGTTTCAATGATCATCTTCTGTTTTAATTGTCTTGAAGGTTTCAGAAAGAGTGAATCTCCTCTAGCACCTCTATTTTTACAGATGTTCATGGTAACTGCAGTACTCACCCAGAAGAGATGCATGCTGACACTGCTCTTTGTCTTCACGAGACCTCAGTGGCTGGCAAGAAGTTTTAAATTCAGTTACTAAACATCTGGGCTTGTGTTCAAACTAAAAAGTGAGATCCCATGTCCCTTTGAGTCATACAAATTCCCATCTCCAAAGCACTGTGCCAACCAAATGCATTCTGCAATCATGCCTATCTCAAAACATTTAAATTGCAATAGTGTTTCACATTTTCAAATATTAGCAGGTAACACTTTACCTCTGATACCTGCCAGGTAAGCAGGATTATCCTATTTCAGAGGTAGGGAAAGACAGAAATACAGAGAATGAAAGCTCCTGTTCTTAGAGATGTTCCTCTGTTCTCACATGTTGCTCTACATACAATTGTTCATCTGCTCCTGAGTGCACAGCTCAGCTGCCTCAGAAATGTCATTGCTTATGTCTGCACCAACTGTACTTCTGCTGTATATGCACTAATGAAATGTAAACACAAGAAGAATTTTACCCTCAGTACGTTTAAATTAAGATTTTCTTCTGGTCTTGGAAAATCTGACTATTTTAACTGGACCACTTCGCTGTGCAACTGTGCCAATGCCTGCAGTGATGCAAGGGAATGGGTCCATAGGATGGGAACAGCTGGCCAAGGAATGGGAAGTGGTGGTGTACAGTGGCACTACTGGCTTACAGAGACTGTGAAATTAGGTATTTGTGAATGCTCTTGGAATTAATAAAAATACTTTCACCTTGTGCATAATTCCAAATAATAACAATTCTAATTCATGCCTTCAATTACCCTGTGCATCCAAACTGTACCTGTGTCACAGGCAGCATCTTATGACCTCCAAAATCCTTATTCAAAAGTTTAGCAAAAGGAGAAAAGAGCACAGCTTAACTGCTAGAAAACAGCAAGGCTTGCTACCTACAACAGCTGCAATGCCATTTTAGACATTCAGCTTAAAGTAGGAGAGATGTCTTCCACCAGCCAAGCAATCTGGCAGTTCCCCTTCAGAAGGTTTGCAAGTACTTTATATGTATTTATAGTTATCTAGGAAAACGTGCAAATGTGTTAAAACTGTCCACACTGATGTTACAATGTAAGGTAGCAACAAACAGGAAAAGCAGAAGGACCCAATCAAACAACTGTTTACGCAAAAAGGGGAAATTGGTTTCTACGTTCAGGAAACAGAATATTTGCAGGGCCTGACTTTGCCCTCTAAGTGGACACATAATAATATTTAACAGGGCTGCATCAATTTTACCTGAGAATATCCTGAGTACAAAGTTGAGGTTTCTCTGGAGAAGTTCTTGAATCTAAAGCTAGCTCTGTTCTGATTCTCATGAGCTATTTGCTCCTTAACCATGTCATGGGTAACGTACACCACTGCACATTCAAGAAGAGCTTCAAAAAATTCCAGAAAAACCAACTAGAGTAAAAGAAACACAATGGTTAAATTCATTCATTTTTGCAAAATTCCTTCAGTAACAGGTATGTGTAACTTAGCAAGCAAAGAACTCAGAAGCCATTGTGAAGTCTCACTGGCCTCCACTAACTAGTCAAACATCTCTTCTTCTGAAGAAAAATTGAAAACAGCCAAAGCTCAAAAAATTTAAGAGGTGATACACTGTGTTACAGCTTATACAAGCAATACTGAACTAAAATGCTGCATAGATTTTTGTTTTATTTGCAGCTGTAAGAAATTTCTCTAAAAAGTAACTCACAACTACAGCTATTACCTAAAATATTTTACTTGCACATGATGCTTCAAGAAACCCCAAGAATGGGTGTAAAACAGATCCCTTGGTAAGACTTACTATGTGTGTTCAGTTTATCTGTTTAAAACAAATTCAGTCGAGCAATTTACTACAGACTGTTGCTAATTCTTGAAGGGTGAGAACCCTCCAAACTGGGCCAACTCTTGGGGAGCACAAGAGTCTTCTACAGTCACTACTCAACCTCACTGAGGTGGCAGCACTTCACATGGCACTAATCAGGTTTCTTGAATCACCAAATTTTCAGGATCACTGGGTTCAGATCTTAATTATTGATCCACCTTAACAGCCTTGGCAGCTGGAAGTGCAGAGATTGATCTCTGTGTAATCACTAACATACATCTTGTCAGGCAGCTGCCTCACAGACACAGCTACCACCAGCAGCAGCCTGCTGGAAATGGTATAATTCCCCCTGAGGGCTATGGCACTCCTAAGGAGTTATCTGGATGCTCCAGTATGCTGAGACTGTACTAAAAAGAGTAGGATATTAAGAAAAATATAGATGTACATGAACTAAACTAAAAGGTACAGGTAGAACAAAGGAAGACAAAAATAGAGGCCTGAGTTTGTACTCTTCTTTTTTTTTTTCCAATAAATTAATCCATTTTCTTCCTGCTCCAGCAGGTAGGATAGCATTTGCAGCAGTTTTTAAAAGCAACTTTAATTGTTCCTGTAGCTATGAACTATGTTTTTTTCCATACACACCTCCAGTTCCATGTTGATACCAGTCCTACCACGTGGTGAGGCACCAACTTTGACAAATATTTTCACAAGTTTTGAAACAGTTAATTGTTTGTTGATAAGTTTCAATTCCTGGGTAAGAGTAAATGTTACATGTTAACAGCACTTAAGGCATTCCCACATGGACCTAATCTACCCTTGAAAGCCAGTACCAACATTTCTAGTGGTTTCAAATGATATTTCCACATGTGTAAGTAACAACACAGTGAAATTCTGGCCCTACTGAAGCCAATGGGAATATTCCTTAGACTGCAAAAACAGAGTTAAAAGAGAGCTTGTGGAAAGCTCATAAACAAAAACGTAAAAAATTACGATTTTGCCATCTGATTTTTTTTTTCATGAAAAAATGGCTTGGATTTATAAAGTGACAGTCACCCAAACCCCAGGCACAGTAATGGGAATTGTTCCCTAGCTTCAGAGTAATTTTGATCTGTCCCTAAATTACTGAATTTTAGTAAAGAATCTCACGTTCATCTTGCAGTAAATACATTATTGAAGTGCTTTCCTGTGTTATTTCAATAACTGCCAGTCTTTGAGTTCTAACAATAAGACATGTTCATCTATTCATTTTATAGGATGGGGTGGAGGGGGACACAGGAGGGACCAGAAAAAAATATTTATATTCCCTTAAAACACTTTTGTCTAAGATTTGATCATTTGAAATGATCAAGTACAAAATTAGAATTCAATCCTGAAAAAATGCATAAAAATAATTTCTGTAGAACAACCATCCCTTTAATGTCTGTTGGACAGTTTGCACAAATAATATCAGCCCTACCTTTTCAGCTGTGCAGAAGCCACAGTTCTAAAAAGCCCATATAAAGTGAACAAATAAAGCACATCTAATCACACAAAACAGAAAAAAATTAGATTATTACATCCAACATCCAAACAAATTGCCTTATCTTCATTGTGGGTTCAAAGGGAGGTTTGGGATTCGGGCTGTGAAAAGCTCTGTATATCTCCCAGCATTTGTCAATGTAGCTCATGGCAAAAAGAGTGTGTCTTTCTTCAGAAAATAAGATACCTTTTAAAAGGAATTGGTAAAAAATAATGGTTATAATAAAACAGTGATGTATGTGGTACTGATTGATGAATTCTGCACTGAAGGAATACCATGGCTTACCTTGGACACAACAGGCAGTGGGAATAACATTCCTGGACATCATTGCTGAGAAACACCCGTCCAGAGAACGACCTTTCACTCTACAGGTGAAACAAAAATACTCTTGTCTGGGAAGATTCCAACTGATTACACTGAAATAAATTGCACTAAAAGATGGAACTTACTTGTGCTTTTTATGATATATATGAAATGCCAGATGAATAAGGTAAGATAAAAATGTTCTGAACAGTAATAGCTGGTGTGGACAATGGATCTCCAGAAGCCCTTTACCACCTGAAAATTTTGAAAAACAACCCTTTATTATGCTCACATCTCACATTCCTTATAGGAACATTGATCTGTCAGCCTTTCTTATCCTCTCCATCTCTGCCTATCACAGGCAATAACACTCCTGAAAGACTCAAAGCAGACACTGCACCATTTTCAAACAAGCAGATCAAGGGAGAACTGTCCACCTATAGCTGGATCTTAGATAATTCTCTCTTTCTAGAAATGCATCCACTCAGCATATATAGAAATAAAAGGGGATGCAAAGCTGGAGTTAAACTCTTCACATACTAGGGACACTGCAAGTCTAAAGGGAAGAAAAAAAAACATACTACAGGCAAACCAAAGTTAAGAACATGAAAAATAAAAAGATTTGTCTCTCCCAAGTCTCTTTCTCTGAAAACTACAGGTAACAGTAATGGCAAGATTAGGGGTGAATATATTTTCTGAACAGATGTCTCTTCAGTGCAATTTTTAAGGCTGTATTTTAATTTTGTGTTTTCTCACCTAAGGATCAGAAGTGCCTGGAGAAGCGTTAATGCATCCCCTGAGAACTCACAGGCACAGAGGTACTGACTTGGGGCCACTTAACTACCACAGTTAAGCTACCACTAGAACTTGCCACTCCAGCTTTCCACAGCTTACTACTAAAATTCCTGGATTCCAGACCCCAGCCACTGGAAGTACAAACCTGCCACCACCCGATCCATTTCAGCAAGGCTTATTTTGGAGTGATGAATCCGGCAGTCCTTCAGGAACCTCCAGAACTGGAGCTTAGTCATGAGGAAAGTGTTGTCGGGAGAATGAACGTAGCCTAAGGCACTGTAGAAGTTGTAGTCTCTTCTCAGCGTTATCATGTGCCTCAACACGGCACATTCTACCTAAATAAAGCAGGATATGGTTTCAGCATCATCTCAGAGCAAGCAGAGATCAGCTTGTATTGATCCTGTAACTGGGCAGGTAATTTTCTGACCTTGCAACTTGGAAGAGCATATCCCCAGCTAAGTGTTCACAAAAGCTTTACTCTAAAGTAGTTAAAATACATGGCTTTTGGTGACTGATAAAAATAAATTATCCTCTGTCAGCAGACAAACCTCAGAGTGGTTAAAGGCAGTTGCTGAATGCCCTTCCAGATATGTTAATCTATTTTTATTGCTTTTTAGTGGAAGCTCAGAAGAGGAAATACTGTTTATTCACTGTTTTTGCTTTTCTGTTTTCACGGCCTTCAGATTTTCAAATAATTCTTTAACGGAAAGAGTTACTTTAACACAAATAAACCAGAAATAAAATAGTATGAAAGACACTGCAGGGGAAAACTGAAAACATCAAAGAGTAGACTCTTACTTGGTGCAGTTCTTCCTGTCTCTCTTCCCTTGGGAACAAGTCAAGCAGTGAAGATATATCCAACTCAATATCCGAGCCAAGGATAGAAGTACTTTCCAAGTCATTAATGACTGTGATATTTTCTACCATGCAAATAAAATAAATTAGAACAAACTAAACCAAAGTTTAACATATAAATATGCACACAGAGAAAAATAAAACACATATTATTCCTTTTCATCTTACTGACTTCGATCAATGGATTCCTTTATAATGAGGACTAGGGATTTCATAATCAACAGCATAACAACTGAAGGGTATTTTTGTCAAACCAACTCCTAGCCAAAAGGAAATGCAGATATTACATATGTTATGAAGCTTTCAGACAACAGTGTTCCAAAAACATCACAAGATGGAATGTGGTTGTGTCACTCAACTCAAAGTGTCACATGCAGGAAATAAAGCATGGAAGTAAAAGTCATTAATTATTAAGATAATTCCCATTTTTATCCAAGTTCTTTGAAGAAATTTGTCTGCTTCTTGAGTAAGTACAAACAGCTTCACATTATAGCAAAATGGAACAACAAAATGTGAACTGAGTGAAATATTTTTTGTGAAGCTGCTTACCAATGACAGAATGAGTGCCAATGCCACTCAGCTCTTTTGCATTCACTGCATTCACTGGAAGATGAAGAACTACCAGACGATCATCTACAAACTCTCCTTCATAAGCATGACCATTCTTGAAGATAAACTTGCCCTACAGACAGAATTAATCTTAATATAAACACAAAACAAAGATCATAAAAATAACACTAATGTTCTCAGTCAAACTTCCTTTTCAGAATCTTGGCTAAAATGCAACATATGAGATAAAATACATGAAAATAATTTTTCCTACCCTCTTTCATAATGTACTCTGTCACCTGTTAACTAAGTACACTGCTGGGATGAGACCTATGTATCTGTTTGATTTTGAAAAGTATTTTGAAGAAAAACACATAGAAAGGTTTGTTTGCAATTCTTAGTTTGCATATGTGGCACTCATAGTTTTTTCAAAGATCTGTTTTATGGGAGAACTCTGTGCAAGGACAGCTTGAAATCCATTAATTCACAGTGGAGGTGTGAAATACTGACCAACCACTGCAAAACTCAAGATTGCACTGACAATCTCCCCAGGGAAATGTATTTCTTAATACACACAACACACACCTGACCACAGAGTCAATCTGCAGCCCAGAGAGGTCCCTGGAGGGACTCCTACTGCTCTCAGTGGACTCCCTGCCCTTTGTGGTGGATTCCATCCCCACTGCAAACTGAATGGGGTTTTCTGCACAGGAATCTGGAGATGCACAGTGCAGGGCAGAACAGTCTGCTCTGCTGCTGTCCATAGTTCTGTCAGGACTCACCTTGCCGTGCTTCTTATTACAAACCCACTGGCCTTCGTACAGGGCTCCCCCGGCGTAGATGAACTTCCCGTGCCCGTGTCGTTCCCCTCGCACAAAATCCCCCACGTATTCATTCCTCAGAGGGTACTGAGACAGAGCAGCTCTCTCGAAAAACCACACGTGGGTGCCGTATCCGTGCTGAAAAAAAATCCGTGTGTTTAGAAAAAAACATCCCCAGCAGAGCTGCTGTTGCTCTAGGGCCGGGTGAGTCCCTGAAATAAAGGTCCCCAGGTGATTGCTGCAGCACCTCAAACCAGTCACAGAACCCTGTTCTGCAAAGGTGCCCGGGAGAAGACCCAGGGGATACACTGAATCAATGCACACTTGAGCAAGCTCTATAACAGGACTCCCAAAGCCACCCTTCCTGCCTGAATCCTTCTGCCTGTAATCCTGAACACCGTGCCTGAGAGCCAGGATGTTCCAGAAGCTGGACTCCTTGGTAATTTTAAGCAGAGTGAAAAGACAAAGCAGGTAGCTCACATTCTTTTTCCAGCAGAATAATAAACAGAAGAAACAGAAAATGCCACAAAAATCATCTTCCATCTTAATGCTTTTCCAAGAGGAAACAGTGTGGTCTAATATTTTAAAGGTGATGGTGAAGTAAATTATCACATGTACTTACTGCTGAAGTAATATCTCAAGCTAAATATAGCCACAAACACTTAAATTCTTTTAATGTTTTTTTTTAATTGAAAAATGTTTCTATTTTCCATTAGGGAGTTAAATTATGATTTTATAAGACTAAGTCAAAAGCCTTTTAACAATTTGAATATTGCTAACATGAGAATCAACTTACAATAAAGAGCATGTTTCTGCTATCTCAACTGACAAAAAACATAAAAAGCTTCTTTGATATCGCACAAAACTCCCTATCCAGCTTTCCTAGAGCAGTGGACAGATGCTGAACTGAAGAGAGGTTTCCAGGGAAGCAATTAATACCTGGATGCCATTCACCCACTGTCCTACATACTCTTGTTTAGCTGCCAACCATATCATTCTTCCATGTCCGTGTCGTACATTTTTCTTCCACTGACCTTCATAGGTGTTTCCAGACTTGTAGCTGCAAGAAAACAATAACAGCTAATGACTATTCATCCTAAATTCTCAGCTGATCTTGTGAAAGGCTTATGCAAAATCTCATTGCTAATAAATTTAGAATTTATTGCTAAATATAACTATTAATTTGGAAGTTGACTCACTGTGGCACAGATACAGAGGTTTGATTGTAGCCACCGTTTGCCTACTATTTTTAACTTACAAACCACTAAACATTAACCAGCTCTTTTTTTTTTTTCAAAGAGTCTTTGCCATAGCTAGTAAAAATCTTTATATGTAATTCTACACATAAGTCATTATTCATAAAGCAGCTCCATCTGTTCAAATCAATCCAGCGTGTTTGGTTTTAAATACTGAATTGTGGTTTACCAAAGCTGAGCTGGGATTTTGTCTTTAGATGTTCTTTTATGTGAATGATCAATAGAAATACAGCACATAAAAATATAAGTTATAAAGAAGGTCTGTTTTATTATTATAAAGCACTTTTATTCTACTGCAGTAGTATGAAATGACAGCATTTGTATCCATTTTAAACAAAGGGAGAAACTGTATGATATTATACATGAAATATAAAAACATGAAGTATGTTTTCATCACATTTACCGTCTCATTCCCCATCCTTCTCTGACATTATTGACCCATTCACCTGAATACCAAGAGGCATGTTCCTCATCAAAATAAATGATACCCTGAAACAAACAGCACAGGCCATTGAAAAACCTAAATATTCATCTGCATGAATAAAACATCACATACAAATTACATGACACATGCAATCACGCTCTAATACTTAGTCACTTTGAGATGATGTACTGAAAGCAACTGAAGTGATAGAATTAAATAAAAAAAGCAACCTCCTTTGATGAATATTAGTTAAAAAACTTAAAAAACACCAAGCAACCAAAAGAAAAATTGTATTACATCACATCAAAGTCTACCATGTTTTTCAAACCACTTGGAAATACTTGAAGAGAACTAACTCTGGCAACAATTTCAGTACTCACTCTGAGGCAGATTGGTTTTCTGACCCATTCCCTTCCAACAGTAGCTCTACAGAGTTAACTATGTTCACAACTTCAGAAAAAAATCCTCAGGGAAAACAATTCTCTACACAGCATAAGGCCATGCAACGGAACAAAACACTTTTGTAAAACCTTTGCTCAGTAACACTTGCTGTTCTTGAAGGTACCATCCAAGCCCCTGCTCTCCTTTGGTTCTTACTCACGTTTCCATGTCTTTTGCCGTTACACCACTCGCCAAGGTAAGAAATAGGACGAGTTCTGCTCCTGAAAAATCCAAATCCATGCCTAATTCCATCTTTGATTGATCCTTCATAGACGCCATCATTCCATGTATAACGGCCATTAAACATCTGCACATTCTTAGCAAATGTTCCCTGAAAGATTCAGTTACAACATTAAAAAAAACTAAGAGTGTCCCCCAACTATCTGGGAGAAGTCAGGCTTGTGATTGAAGTCACTGCCACAGTTCTGCAGTTGCCACCTGTACTGTACCAATTCCTGCAACTGAGGTACTTTCCTTCAGTTTGCACATCTCATTGGCTGTAATTGAGTTCAGTTATAACTTAAATTGTACTTTACCTCGTACTTCACTCCATCAGCCCACGTGTAAGTCCCTTGTCCATGCATAAACCCTTCAGAAAACATGCCCTTCAAAATGAAGAGAATGGCATCATTTGCAAATTTATTCTTACCCCAGCTGAAGCCCACAGTGACCATAAGACTTCAGAAGAATAACATATCAATTCCCCCATAACTAGTTTCAAATCAAGAATTTTAATGCCAGAAACCAACAAGTTTAATGCCAAAACCCAACAAGTTTAATGCTGACTTTCAATGCTTCTGAAAGTTCAACCTCCACCCGCCTTAAAAGAAACAGCCTGTCTATTCTACAGATAGAACTTGGTCCACTACTATATTATTTTTTTTTAATTACATACTCACCTTATAAGTACCCCCTCCCTCAAAACATGCAAATCCTTCACCCTCATACAATCCATTGACTTGTTCACCTTCATAGCTACAAAGAAAGCAAACTAAAGGTTTACACAAAGGTCAGCTGTTGTGTTTGTGTAGAAAAACAAACCAGAAAATTTCCACTTTTTTGAACCTTCCTTGCAATATTTCACATAACTGTTGTCTTGCCTCAGACCCATATTTCTTTCAATTAAGAAAAAAATCACATTGGTAGCCTTTACTAGCTTACAACCAGGAATATTGTTATGTGAAACATTATATACAGTCCTCTTGAAATACTAAAGGATTTTGTCAACATTGCCATTTGCCTGCTTCTCCAGTTTGAGATATTTCTAAGGGATATGAGCAGCCCTAAACAGTAAAAGGCAGCAACATCTAAGCATGACACGATATAACTATAGTTTCTTCACCAATTGTCTGCATATTTAAACAAAACTTTGCCAAAAATGGACAAGCTAAAAGAGCATCCTTCTGAAGGCAGCAGAATTCTACATGTATGTCTCATGAGGTGTCACTGCTACTAGGAGTGAATAACCCAATTCTCTGCCTCAAATCAAGAGTCAAACCTGTGTTTGTATGACCCTGGGTACAGCAGAGATACTTAAGTGAGAATTCTTGACTTCACTGCTGTATTTGTAACAAGTATATATACATACCTTTTTACAATAATTTGAGCAAGAACAGGCTCCTCACGGTACTGAGGAACAGGCTGGACTGGAGGTTCCTCTTCCTCCTCTGGGATCTCTGGAGTTGCCTGAGTTTCTCCCACGGCATTCACTGAATCACTCTGCAAATCTGGCAGCCCTGTTAAACCACTCTCAGCTGTAATATCTTGTGCAGGATCAGGAGTATGTACAGATTCTTCTGCCTTCTCGCTGTCTGCTGTCTTACTGTCTTTCTTGACATCTTTTTTCTTGACATCTTTCTTCTTGCCCTTTGGCATAGCTGCTGAATTGTCTCAATGCGTATTTTCCTTCTGAAAAATGAAAATTTACTTCTGTCTGATGTAAATTTTTTTACCCTAAAAACAAGCTGATAAAAAACCCCTCAAAACACAGCTAACTACACAAAAAATTATCAATCTTTCTGTAATTATTATACGTGCATACATTTAAGTTATTTCTGTCACAGCAGTTCCTCAAGGCAGTTGTGTCACCTTGTGGCAGGCAGGCACAGGGTTAACAGGGAGCACTGCCTGGGAATTACCTCCAAGTCATCCATCAAAACCATCCTGATGGAAGTGGTGTCAGTAGACTTAATTTTGCTACACGGAGATCTCCATCTTTACTCCATTTTTAGGTGTCTAGATTTAATTATGCAGAAAAGTTGAAAGATATGAGTTTGGCAAGTTTCTTAAAAGTCACAGCTGCACTGATACTATTGATTTAACTTGCCTCCCAGGTTACGAGTTGCAGATTGAACCGCCATACAGCGCAACCACTGTGTGCTGTAGTTATTTCGCCGGTTAAGAGCTAATTGAAGGTTACAGCACTGCTTGAGCAGCTGCAATAGTAACTCGCACTCATTTCACTGAGTGAAAGCAGCGCAAGAACCCAATGCCCGTGTGGCGAGGGCCGGCAGGGGCAGCCTCGGCCACCGCCGCATCCTCACCCCTGAGGCAGCGCCGGGACCTGCGCGGGGGGCACGAGTGGGAGCGCGGGGGTCCGCGGGGCGGCCGGGGCTGAGCCCTTCCGAGGGGCGGCCCGGTGCCGAGCTTTTCCCGAGGGATGGCCGGGTGACGAGCCTTTCCCGAGGGATGGTCCAGTGCCGAGCCCTTCCCGAGGGCCGCGGGGGCAGCCGGTGCCACAGCCCTGTCCCCCACTCGGTCCCCGCAGCGCCCCGTCCCCTCACGGCCCCCGCCGGCCCTCAGGCCCCGCGCAGGCGCAGTGCGGCGGCGCTGCCGTGGCCATAACGACGGCGGGTTTAACAGAGTGCGGGCAGGGCTGGGAATTGCGGCTCCGCACGAACATCCACGATTTACCGAAGGCACTCGGCCCATCCGCGGGGCCTGGACAGGTACCCACTGTGGGTAGGATCTGCCACGGGCGGCTCCGAGCACGGGAGGAACATCAGCAGCATCACGGCCACGGCAAAGGGAGGGGCAGAGGGAACATCACCCATAAACACATGGATTTCTTAGGTCAAATCTTGGTCCTACAGACGTGGAAGAGCTTAGCCATCTGTTTTAATGGTTTCGGATTCAAAGTAACTATTTTGATTCTGCTCGAAATTTCCAGAATTTATCGGCAGTTTAGCATTCACTGTCAGAAAAGGGATCCCTCTTCTTGATAAACAAGTTTGGAACATGGAAGAGAACAAGTCTAATTAAAGTAAATATGCCAGATGAATTATTCTATTCAAGCCTGAAACACAGACACCAGTAAGTTAATCATTAAGTGCAATATTTATGCTTGAGGTAATTATATAATGAAACCCAGCTTTAGTATAAGTAAAAAAAAGTACTTTATCTTCTGTATCACTTCCATTTGCTTTAAAATTATCATATGCAGGATGTATAAACACAGAGGAGTTAGTATTTGTTCTATGGCATTACTAGAGACTTAAATTCACATTCCACTTCATTTTAAAAATCAGTGTATTTGCTGTAAATGAGGTTCATCTACTCATGATCTTTATATATAAACATCTATATTTATTTTATGAAAGTTTTGATTGCTGCACAAATAAGTAATACACATAAGTAAACTTCAGTAAAAGTTATTTACACGTGAGTTCCAGTATTGCTGACTTGAGAGAAATAACAATGAAACCCTGCTGAATGTCTTCAAGTGCTATTGTTTCCAACTTTGAAAACTGGCTAAAATCCTTTTACTTAAAATAAAAGAGTCACGGTAAAAGCTCAAAATACCACCAAGAATTAAAATTAACAATGTTAATGAGCAGGAACTGACTTATTCTGGTGAAATCATGTCTAAACTGACTATGTGTCTCATAGTAGGCCTTCCATGGGGGCAGTTCCAGGGATGCTCAATCTCACCCATGTGGGTGATCAGTTTTCTCATCTCCTGCACGTTCAGTGCAGTTCCAATCATCACCTGCAAGGAAAGGAGAAAAAATAAATTATTATTTCCTTTCTCCATACTGACAGCTGACACACACCAGAGCAGTAATTCAGCCACTGCAGCGAGTAAGTTCCGTGCAAGGCATTTAAAGCAAAAAAACCTACCAGAGGATCAGAAGACAAAACACACCTAACACAGTGTTCATAAGTGCACCAGTTTGGAACACAATAAAAAACTACCAGAAATGTTTCCCCAGGTTCCACTAGATAAAAACATGAGGAACAGAACAAAGGATATCAGCTGTTGACACTCCACAGTAAGTAAACTTCCCCTGCAATGCATACACAGAGATAGCCACCTACAATACATCAGAAAATCTGGCATTTATTTGGAACCAAGCATCAACTGCAGTACTTACAGACTTTCTGCAAGCTCGAGAAGCAAACATCTGTCTGACCCTGGAGGGCCTGCACATGACTCCAGGGCAGTCACTCAACATGAAGATCAGCTCATCGATGTCTTGGGGACCAAAAATCCAGTTTTTGCTTGTTGGCAACGATACCAGTTTAACTCTTTGAGTTACGGGAGCTGAAAGATTTGCAATGATAATAAAGATACAGAGCAATACAGGAAATTACTTTTTCTTGAGAGAAAAACTACTTAAAACTGGTCCAACTCACCATTTTCATCTATGACAAAATCAAACCCATTTTTTTTGAATATTTCCAGGTTTTCAATCAGTACAGTTTCATTTACTGCTGTTAAATTGAGATTTTGAGGCCTGAAAGAGAGAGAAAAAGATGGTATTGCATAGGTACACAGTGCAGAGCACTTAAGACAGGCTTCAGAAGCAACCTAGAGATACTAATACAGAGCTCTCTATTGAAACATTTCCCTCTGCTTTGTCAAAAAAAAAATCTCACTACTGAACAGTTACTTCCAAGTGTTACTCAACAGAAGTAAGTCCACTGCCAGCATTCCCTGTGCAGGAACAGTCTCCAATATCCTCACTGGATAACAAACTGTGGGTTGCCATGTAAGGCCACTGTGAGATCTCTGACCACTGCCTTGCTGCACAGCTGCAGCTGCATCCAGGGAATTTATTTTTCATGTGAGGATTGACTCTTTGAAACACTGAATACAAACCCAACTTTAGTCTCAAGTGTTCTGAATGTGTGAAATGCTACACAATCAGTTATCCTTCTGAAACACTGAATTAAGCTTAGAAAATGTTATTGTTATAACACTGGAAATACTTACACTATCAGCCTCTGACCTTGGAGAACAGTGTGTTGTTGCAACATCTCAAAGTTGTATTTCTCATCAGTAGCGTGTTGGTCAATTATGAAAAGATCAGAATTCAACTTTGTTATTATAAACCCTAAATTGAACTGGCCAATGATTTCCATTTTTGCAAACATTTCTTTACTGTATACAAAAAACACAGAGATTATAAATTACACCTCTTCAGTTTTCATGTTAAACTGTAAAACTTGTGCAGAACACACCTCACATTAAAAAAAAAAAAAATCACATTTAAGTGGGATATAAATGTGGAAAAGTAGAGTTATCTGGGATGTGCCACTGACTGATGAGGCCATATCTGGCAGAACACAATCCATCATTAAGACAGGACTCGTTCAAGATTCTCCCATTTGTGATAAATAAATTAGAAACAGGCAGTACAGCAATAGTTGAAGTGAACAGTACTGAAGATGGCATCATGGTTTTGAAGGCAGTTGCCTTAATCTGCCTCCTTTTCACAATTACAAGACTTTCCTATGACATTCTTTAAATCCAAATATTAACAAATCTCAGACTTTTACTGTCCAGTGACCATCTGAATGTAACTTATTTTTTCAGCCACATCTCACCACATTTCACATTCACACGAGGAAGGGATATGAGCTGTACAGTCTTTTCAGATTGTTCTTATCTGTCATGAAATTTGGTATTTCTCTGACTGCACTGCAGTTTACAAGGCTGAAATAAGCCAAATCTATAATGTTTGTGGCCTTTTTAGTGCCTTTTCCACATTCTGTCTGCACTTAGTTCAAAGAGCTGCTCTGTCAGTAAAATAGCTCATCAAATAGACATTTTAATGACATTTAATAAAACACAGACCCAAAGCTAACAGGTACCTGCAAGCCCCCTGCCCACTCCCAAAGACAGAACTTACATTTTTCCTTAACTCATTTTATTAATTGATGAACAAAATGTGTTAAGAAAGTGAAAATACCTGATTTCTTTTCTTAATTCATCTTCTGCTACTTTATTGTCCCCAGGACTAATTTTTGCTTTAAATCTTCTGTAATTTTCTGTTTCTGTCCTTTTCTGTTGTTGCTGTATTACCTTTTTGACCTTTTCTGCCAAAACCTTCATGGAGAATTCAAGAGGCACAATTTTCTTTTTAACTTCCACCAGTACATCAGCAGAAGTGTTCTTCACTTCAGGGTATTTACCTGCCTCCAAATCCTCTGCTTTGCTTTTAAAGTTTCTGCTTTTAAAACGTTTTACTCTTGGAGAGGAACTATTGGCTTCTTCAGAGAACTTACTTTGGTCAGTCCTGTCGTTCCCTTGATGTGACTTAGGTTCAGTGCCCAAGACCTGACCATCACAACCCAATGATTTCTTACTGCATCCAGCACTTTTAAGACATTCACTTTGAAGTTGTTCTTCTGTGCTACAGAATTCTTCTTCAGAATTAATTGCACTTTCACTATTGATGCAGCTCCCAGCCTCTGGTGTACTGCATCCAGCATCTGACTCAGAAATGCTACAGAATCCAGAATCTGAGTTATCTTCTAATTTTCTCAAATATTTGCTCAGAATTGACACCTTTGAGTCCATCTTATGCCAACCCCCAGGCTCCTTAGTGAACACAGCTTTTTGAGTCTTTCCAGTACTCACAGTGGTGTCAAGTAACATTTGTCTGGGGGAACTGTGCTGCTGTTTTACCTTTTTAGGGCTTCGAAAATTACACTCTGGTGTTTGATGGAGAGAGAAGGACTCCCTTAATCCTGCAAGAGTCATTGTTCTTTTGCCTTCACTGCTTGGACTTTCAGTCTCAGAGTCAGACAGCATTTCTACCTGAGGCTTTTCTGTCTCTTCAGGAAGTGTCTTCTTCAAATTGCCTGATAAAATCAGAATAAAGAATATTTCAAGATTTTAAGTTAGCTGGAAACATGAATTAAATGATGTGCTTTAGTAAAGGGAATGAAAAGAGGTAGAAAAATAGCAAACTGCTCAAAGGAGCCCTTAAGCTTCAGACAATGAGTGTGGGGCTGAAATGCATTAATATCAAACAGAAAAGCAGCTACATCTTGGAGACACTTAATGGCACCAGTGAGAATGAATTTATAGTCTCCTTTTAAACTGGAACAGCAATCAGTCCCATCAGCACATTTATTTATATTATCAAAAAAGTTCAATGACTGAGTGACAATGAAAAGTGAATTGCTCTTACATTTTAATGGTCATTATAAAATTCCATTGGCAAAGTGTTAGGGAGCTGACACAATAGGCACTTGTAATACGGGATCTGCAGGTTATTACAGGACTTCAACCTTGCAAACTGTCACTCCAACATGTATTTTACTAAAGATTAATTTAAAATAACAGTAAGAATCAGGCTAAAGCTGATTCTATACATCAGTAAAAAAGAAAATTAGAAGGGGTTCTGTTGAATGAAAGGAAGGGGATGAGGTGGTGTTAACACAGAAAAGCAATTTTGAAAGACTGTACAGTCACAACAGAATCATCAATTCCTTAGATATCATAAAAGAATCTAAGTTAAAATCCAATAAACTCATACTCAATTTTCCGATTTTATTTATGAGCCCTTAACTATTTTTTCTCAAGGACATTTACGTAAAGGAAACACAGATCTCTTCCAATATCTTGGGAGAAATCTTTCAAGCATTATCAATTAATTTTGTGTTAATTTTTTTCTCACAAAGTTGACTGTAAATCATGCTGTGCTTTCATGTGTCATTTCCCTAACAATCACTTAATAACTTAGGGTCCTTCTTTATTTTTATTTATTTAGTAACTTTTTTCATGTATTCTTTGAGTTTTTAAACCCACATATTTCCATCTTCAATTCTCTACCATATATAACACACAAAACTTCCACACTTTCCTACCTGCAATGTCCAGAAGCTTCTGATTGACATTCAGTTTGTTAACATCACTACCAAACATTTGCATCAGAGAAGTTTTTAGAATTGCTAATAAAAACTTTTCTTCCTGAAGTAAAATTTGCCTTTTGTCAGGAGTTACATTAATGTCAACACACTCTGGAAAAAAAAAAAAAGGAAAAATAACAACTTAACAAATAAAATTAAATATTACTGCAAAGAATTATCTTGTTTTGTTTGCTGTTTTGTCTGCAACTGTCTCAACATTCCAGCAAACAAAAACATGATATAAGTTCTCTTGAACTTAAGCTAACTTTAGGATTGCCTTTTTTTTAATTTTTTAAGATAAGAAGTTACTTTTGAGTACAGAAAAAGAGGAGGGGGAAAACAGTGGAACCACTGCTAGACCCTATCACTCCCTCACCAACTGTGGATAAAAAAATCCCCAAAGTGCAGGAAGTCATGCAGAGATGAATGCTACAAAATTCTCTAAATAAAAACTTCATTGAATAATAAAGTTACTGAAATTACTGAAAACTATTCATAACTTACCAGAATCTACCCCAATGTTAAGGACAACAAACGGGTACTGGTGTTTATTGTGTAAGTGATAAACTTCATTCACAATCTTGACAACCTGCAGAAAAGATGAAAAAACCAAAAACTTCAACACTATTATCATCTATTTCCCACCAGTGTATGTTAATTAAGTCTCTTCAAAACAATTAATGCTCTAAATCTTATATTGTGTGACTGAGCTTTGGTTTGGACAAACAGACACAATGACAACAAAAACTTGAGACCCAAGAACTTGCACCATCAAGCCACAAACACATATATGAGTTACTCACATAGCATAGGGAAATCCTGAGGTTTTCAGAGAAAATTGAAGCAGTTAGTGATGGTAATGGTGGAAAAATGAAACCCTCACCTTTGCTGGGTCACAGGGGCGTTGGTTGATAAAGAAAAACTGTCTGTCTGTTGTACTCCTTCCAACACCGTGATCACAGCGAGAAATGAAGCCTGTGATTCTGGTGGTAACAATCACATAAGGGTCAGGTAAAATGGAGGAGAAAAGCAAAAGAAGAGTATTTTAGAAGGGGCTTAGAGAAACACTATTACACAGCATCAGTAAATATGTGTATAAGTATTTCCTCTCCCAGTTCCTTATCTGACAAAGGCTAATTGTTCAGCTCCAAAAAGGCATCAGGCAATTGAAAAGTAGCTTGCTCTGGTTTCATAAAAAGTAGCATTTGTAATTTTTCTGCTCTGAGAGCAGAAGAGAGGTCAGCTGTGAACTGTCATTGGCAAATAGATGCATCAGTATCTGCCCAATCTCAGGTATAGTGAGATAAAGAAAGTACACTTCAAGAAAGTAAAGGGTAATTTGCTTCCACAAACCGATCCACATTCATCTCATAGCATTTCTCAATAATGCCACTGAAGAAACACAAGCATAAACACAGATACAATTCATCAACATCAGAGCACTGACAAAGCTGGCATTCAGGAGACTGAAGTAACATAGAACTAACTAGGACATAAGGAACAGCAGTTTTGTTCTTCCCAACACCTTGGTCATGAATTACCTTCTTAAATCAAGTGATGGTCTTTCCAAACTGTACACCAGTATTTACTATGTTCTTCCTGGTTACTTTAATACTATTGACCACCACACTTTCTTTTTTTTTTTTTTTAATATTGGTTTATGGTAAAATGTCACCAGCAACAGTGTTTTGTACTTTCCTAATTACCTGTACAGATTTGGTGGCATGTCAGCAGTGTTGAGTCCATATTCTTCACAAACAGCTTCACTAGGAGGGAGCTGAACAAAAGGAATAAGGCTCTGCAACTTAAAGAAAAAAAAAGAGCTGAAACATCTAATCTGCATAGATTTTCCCTTCTATTTTATTGTTACTTATTAGCCTTAAAATTTATTTGATACAATGGTGAGTTTTTGCTGATCAAATCAAACACTTAAAATACCCAAACCTACTAGAGGACAGTTGCACTGCCCACTGAGAAACAGAACATGCCTGAATGAACAGCTGTTCTCATCCTCTGATACCACAGCCTTGGCCTCAGTTCCTTCACAGCCCTTGGCTTTAAAATGTACACAGACAGAACAACAAAATGATTGACAGTTTGGACTCTCCACACATATGACCTAATCATGTTTTATGAAAAAAGAAAAAGCAAAAACAGTAACAGAAGTTTCTTTTGAAAGAACAATTAAACTGTTAGAAAATATGTATTATTTCAATCACGAGCTCCCTAAGAATAGCTTTGTTTACCACAAACATTTTCCCAGTCATGCCACTGTGATTTTTCTGTCATTAGAGCACATTCTACTGATTTTAAATTAAGTATTTGATACTACAAAAGCAGGCTATAAGCTAAACATTCCATTCAGATACCACTCCATTTTCAGCTATGCTTGTGGCCATGTGGCAAGACAAAGTTACATCTTCCATCTCATCTTTCAGCCACAGCATGAACAGGCTTTGAAAGCTCTGCATGGGCACTTGTGGAGGGAAAAAGTGCTTATCAACAACCAGCAGCTGTCAACCACTCAGTATTTCTGATGGTTGTAATATACAGTTGTGGAAAGCATGTTTTTAAGCTCTTTTTCATCTTTGCTTTCATCTAGAGGACAACAATTATTTTTATAGCTATTACCTAGAAGGCATCAAAGTCTACACCATTTTTAGGATTTTTTAAATTGCTTGTTCTTGTGACCTACAGACCATTTGCTGGCACAACAGCTCTTAAAATTGGCTTCAGAGAGATATTAAGCAGTAACCCCATCTCCTAAATCATTCTCTTCCATCAAAACATCTCTGAGCAGACTCTGGAATCGGGAGAATCCGTGGAGGCTGCGGTGTTTCTCCTTTTTCAGCCTGTAGGGTTCGCTACAAATCAACACTTGCTCCAACCTCTCCCGGTTTTAAAGGGTTCCCACAACCCTCGGCTTATTAGATAATACAAATCTCTCTATACAGCTCCACTGTCTCTCTTTTCAATAACAAAACTGATACCTGTTTTTGTCCAAATACTGCTCCAATGTTTTCCTTTAAACTAGGACTTCCAGCAGTGGATATCACACAGCTTTTTCTCCCTTGGCCAACTTGATTAGTGCAGTTAATCCTCACTCCTTTGGAAACAATACAGTACGCCTGCAACAGCTGGACCATTTTTGCATATTCCTATCAGAGAAAACCAGAAAAGTCATATTTATATGAAATGTCTCCTTCTAAAGCATAGATGCATAAACAAAGCATTCAGTATTTGCAATTAACACAAAAAGGGGGAGGGGAGTTTGATAATTTTTAAAACCTTTACAAAGTAAATTTAAATATATATATATATATGTGAAAAATAATGCTTTAAAAACCAAACAGCATGTTTACAAGACTGATATTTAGCCACGACACAGCAGCCCCTGATTTTGAAACACACAGAAGTGATGATGATATGGATCATTTTCAAAATCTGAAAATTTTGAATGCACCTCTAAACCCAATTACTGCCAAACAGGAGAGAAAAGCAGACAAGGAGACTCTTTTTTTATTTGCTTCAGATTTAAGACGGGCATGAAATAGTCAGACATAATCAATGCATTCTGCAGAGAACTGAATTTCATTCAGCAGGGAATAAACTCTGGGGTGTGACACTCCTTTGGGTTCAGAATTTCTCACCATACCTTTTTAATGTTTCTCTGGAACTGTTTATGCCGCACAGGTAAGGTGGAAAACAGCTGCTGCACACTCACAGTTGTGCCTTGCTGGCGGGGGAAAGGAGCTCTCTCAGTAATTTTACCATTGTGATCAAACACCAAACGAGTCCCAACCTTTGCTGACTTATGACAGGTGAAAATGGTAACATCACTAATGGAAGGAAAGAGGCAACAGAATCATTCACTGAGCACTGTGTTATCTATTCCTCATGACAATCAGGCATAGAAACTACAGCAATACTATTCATTTAATGAAAACTAACACAAACAACTAAAACCCCGCCCTTCAGAGTAGTGGAATGTTTTCCTAGCTACCACACAAACATTTTTATTTGTATCCCTTTCATACAAAATGTATCCTCTCTTATAAAATGCAAAGTTAAAGTCTGGTTTTGATAGATACCAGCAGGACATTCTCCATGCACAGCACTGTGGACAAAAACTGATTTAAAAGGTATAGTTGGTCTGAGAGGAATTTAAGTACAGGTTTAATGAGTCACAGAGAGCAAACAGCACTTAGATATGACAGAGCTTTACATCAGAGGATCAAACACTCATGGAAGTACACAGATCCATCCTGCAGAGATCTGCATACTTACATTTTGTACATAAAATGACCAGTTAGGTGCTTAGAATCATAGAGTAATTTCAGATGCTGAGAATCACAGAATAATTTTGGTTGGAAAGGACTCAGGATGTCATGCAACTTACTGTTCAAAACTGACCTAACACTAAAGAACTGGAAGTTTCCAAGGCCTCATTTTATCAATATTGGTAAACTTTGGTGGGTTTTGTTGGTTTGTGTATATAGTAACTTTCTACTAACAATAAATAATAATAATTACCTTAATGCACACAGTGAACTCAAAGCTTCACCTCGAAAGCCAAATGTTTCAACATGTATCAGATCAGAAAAATCTTGTATCTTTGATGTATGATGTTTCAGAGCTGGAAAAGGATATTTCAAATAGATATTTCATTTCAAAGTGACACTGGTCTATGCAAGTAACTTTTGCATCCATGCCAAGAAGCAAAAAAATCTTCTGTATTATTCATTGTATTTTATATAGCAATTAAAGACAAAATACTTTCCTTTCCCTTTTTCCTATAAACAAGATCTCTTTAAAATCCTCAGATATACCTGTTATTCCATCCTCACAGCCCAGTTGTTACATGAAGAAAGAAATATGATTTCTGTTGCAGTGGCTAGTTAGATTCATCACACAGTATTGCTTCTGCTCCCACCCTGTGCAATTTAAAACTAGCAAATGCAAAATTTGACAATCAACACAATGTCAGTTCACCTCCAGCAAAAACTCCAGCTCATAATTCACCTCTCCAAGGCAGTCACTCCCATCAAGCTCAACTCCTTCAACAATGACTGATGATTCAACATGAATGAATCTAAATGAATTATAGGATTTTCTCCTCTGTGATTATTTCTATTATTTGTGCCACTTAAAAAAAGCAATCAAATCAGAGACTACTTCTGAGCTACAAGAACTATAACCACAAGAGGTCTATAGAAGTCCAGCTCAAGCCTTGCAGGTCACACACACATTATGTAAAAGCCAAGTATCCATTAAATAAGATTAAACTTTGGAAATTTGTTTTGAAAAAGTTGCTTTCTTACTGAAATTTGCTTTCAAAATGTCCAAATATAAATTATAAAAAAATTTTAACTTACTCAAGCCTTCAAAGTTTTCCTCTTCCACTCCATCTCCATTATCCGAGACCTCTATCAGTTCTGCTCCATGATCTTTAAGTTTTATATCTACAAAATTGAGTCACAGAGTATTTTAATCTGGTATGTTTACACATGGTAAATTCTGCACCTGAAGTAAATTTATCAAATAACAGTTTTTCATGTCAAACTTGAACAATAATAATAATTAAAAAAAAAATAATCCTGATAGCTGACAAAAGCTCGGGCAATGTAGTGCAAACCAGCCCGTACTTGCAGGTATCCGGCTTCACTGAACTTCTACCGGGAGAGAAGTTTTCCCAGTTATCCCAGCCACCATTCTGGGAGCTCTGGGAACTGCAGCCCTGCCTGAACCCTGTGCGAGCCCCAGGCTGGCAGAGCCTGATCACCGCTGCTGCACAGGCCACACACCTCACTGACTGGCCAAGGGGGCTGCAAGTTAAATAAC
This sequence comes from Corapipo altera, assembly GCF_003945725.1. Lineage (NCBI taxonomy): Eukaryota > Metazoa > Chordata > Aves > Passeriformes > Pipridae > Corapipo > Corapipo altera. The sequence goes on along the minus strand of NW_020884920.1, from coordinate 413,957 downwards.
ACAAACTCACGTGCTTCTAGGAACGCAGCTGAAGCTTGGGAATCAAAATGCTTTGTTAATCTGACCTGTAAAATCACTGCAAACACGCTTGGCCCGCACAGTATTTGCCCAGATTTGCTAACACACACACTCTGCTTTGAGGAAAAAGACGTACTTTAGAGGTCTATGAAAAATTTTGAAATTCGATGAAGAGTTACCGATGTTGGTCGCTCCGGCATCCAGGCTGTTCTCCACCAGCTCTTTGACGGCAGTGCCGAGGTTCAGCACCACCTGTCCCGAGCAGATGCGATGGACAGACTTGCGGTCGATGGGCCGGATGGCTGCGGCGGGCGGCGGGCTGGGAGAGGGACGGGAACACACGGCGGTGAAGTGCTGGTGCCTCGGGCGAGGGGAGCGGGGAGGGCAAACACCGCGGGGGCCGCACCCAAACCCCCTCAGGCTTCCCCGAGCGAGGGGAGGCGGGAACCGAGGGGGGCCGGAACCGTGCGGGGAGCGCGGCTGCCGTGAGGGGACAGAAGCGGCCCGGGCGGGGGGTTCCGAGGCAGGGCCCGGGATAGGCACTCACCAGAGCTCAGCAGCCTCCATCGGGATCCCGACGGGACGAAACACGCCCCACTCCCCTCAGGCTCCGTCCCCGCCGGGTCACAGCCCACCCGCCCCACAGGGCCCCGCGGGCTCAGCCCCGCCCGCCGCCCTGTGGGGACCCGCCCAGCCGCGCCACGCTGGCCAATGGCGGGAAGGCGTGGGGGCAAACCGGCGTTCTATTGGTCAGCGCGAGTGTCAGTAAGGCGGTGCCGTCCCTTACGGCCCAATGGGCGCGGGGGTGGGCGGGCCGGCGGCGGGCGCGGGGCAGGCGGGGGCCGCCATGCGCACGATGTACAAGGTGCGGCCGCTGCACAGCGCGGAGCTGCCGCCGGGGCACCTGCCCACCTGCATGTACCGCCTGCCCAACCTGCACCGCGCCCCCGGCACCGCCGCCCCGCAGGTAACGAGCGGGGGAGCGCCGGGGGGGACGCGTGGAAGGACGTGCTCGGGCCGCGGCCCGCGCTGCTCGGCCCTGCGGCGCCGGCTCCCCGCCGCCAGCGACTCGTCCCGGGGTTAAATAAGCTCAGCGATTTCAGGAGCTTCTCTGTAATGTTTTTAAAGCTTTCGGTGGTTTTCAGCTTGGCTTTCCTGGGCTCTCGCGTCCCCGTCTGGGTTTCTGTGCCCGGTGGCCGTGCCCTGCTCCCTGCCCGCCCGGCGGTCCGGCCTCCTTCCTCTGCTGCATCATCGCTCCGCTGGCTCTGCCCCTTTTCTTCACCCAGCTCCACACCCTCCATTTCGAGTTTCAGCCGCTTCTTTCTTAAATAAGGAAAACATCCGAAATGCTGCCATACATCGGGCTAGCTGATCACAGTCTCTCTCCAGTGCCAGGAATGCTCTGAATTCCCCCGGGCCGCTCGTGCCCGGTTTTAGCTCGATGGCATCACATATTTTCAGTGAGGACTTGTTGTGCCCTCCCCCGGGTGGAGGTACTGAGCACGAGTAGTCTTGGGCAGAACTTCAGAGGAACGATTACTAAGATGCCTTCCCATTCCAACAGCAAACTATTACCTACCTGTCTCTTCTCAGAGTGGTTTTTACTTCAGGAAATTGTGTACTAGTTAAATAATGGTCACTTAAGAGGCCTTTCCTTATCTTGTCTTTGAGACTGTTAAGTCGGTATAAAGGTTCTACTTGGATATCATATTTGATATCTATCTGTTAGGCTGAAAGTAGTAGTTTGCATTATAGGTTGGGTTTCATAATCCTTGTTCAGGACGCTTAGAAATAGATTATATAAAGATTTTTCTTGAACGGTAATCTAAGTTTGTAGACTTAAAACCTCCCACAGGAATACATTTTTCATCTTTTAAAGGAGGTTGTAAGGTAAGAGGCTTCTGATGTAATTGAGATAACAATAAGCTGTATTGGTATTAATATGTAACAAAGCCCGTGGTCTTTTTTTCTCTATATTCTCTGAAACAAAGAATGACTACATAAAGTGATTTCATACAATACACCATTCAGAGTTTTTTACTTTTATTAACTGCCTGAATTGTCAAAAGCTTCCTTGTTTGGCAGCCTCAGCACAAACTTACCCATCTGCTCTTCTGGGCTGAAGAGATCCTGACAAGCTAACTGAAACTTCCTTTTTTCAGTTTTCATTCAACACTTCACTGCCAGCTTTTAAGTTCTGTTTGTGGTCTGATTTTTACTACGTTATGGAGTTTGCTGTAGTTAATGCTTTAAAAATATGTTAAGCAGGAGGATTTCAGAGATTGATTAACCCATCATACCACAGTCATACTGACAAAAGAGATGCAAGCCCGTGACATTGGCGATGTTTTGGTTATTTGAATGTGCTTGAAGTCTTTCAAAACTTCTTGTCAAGTGAGCCATGGATGATTTTGACACTGAGCTGAGTGAACATTTATGTGGCCTTGTTTTTTCTCTCTCCTCTAGGAAGAGGTTGACCCATCACTTCAAGCACTCGAGTCCCGCCAGGAAGAGATTCTCAAGCGGTTGTACGAACTGAAGAGTGCTGTGGATGGGCTCTCAAAGATGATACAAACCCCAGATGCTGACTTTGATGTAACAAATATCATTCAAAGTGATGAATTCTCTCCTTTGACAACAAATGGTGCAGATTTAGATTTGATGCTCGGAAAGGTAAGTTTGGTTGGGCAGGTACATTGGTAGGTACTTTCTCAGCACTCAGTTTTCAGGGCTGGAAGGCTGGCATTAAAACCTGGGACACTCAGAACTGAATGTTCTCTTGTATCCTTCCAGATAACCTACAACTACCATTTCATTTTGGGCATCCAGATTATAGATACCAACATTTAGAAGTACTAATCCTATATATGCTCATTTGGATATAATTGCAAGCTAGAACTGTTAATTTTGACATTACAACAGCTGGTTTCTTGTTTGTTACTAAACTGGGAGTTTTAACTTTGGCTTCAGATTGGACTAGAATTTACTTCAGCCATGTCCTTGAATTATGTGTTGAGGAAGAAAGATGTTTAAAGGTTTAAACAAGTTTTAAATGTCCAAACTTGAGTTGATTTACTTGAATATCATTACAATTTGATATAGACATGCATGGCTATGTACATTTTGGTGTCAAATGAAAGCACTACCTACAAGTATGATCTGGAATGTGGCTTTGCTGAATGTTTTACTTTCCATTCAGGATTATGGTGCCCTGAAAGATGTTGTCATCAATGCAAATCCTTCCCAACCTCCACTGTCCTTGTTAGTGCTACACAGTCTGCTTTGCGAACGGTACAAAATATTATCAGCTGTCCACACACATTCATCAGTGAAAAGTGTGCCAGAAAACCTCCTGAAATGCTTTGGAGAGCAGACTAAGAAGCAGCCACGTCATGAGTATCAGTTGGGCTTTACTCTGATTTGGAAGGATGGTAAGAATGAAGTTTGTAGACCAATATTGTACAGTAGGTGAGAAAATGAAACTTGTGCTGTAAAACCTCGCCACCAGATGCCTTGGTGTCTTTGTGCTGACATGAGGTGGATATGTAGTGCAGGTAACATTTTTGCTCTCTTTTCCTGGCTGTGAACAGTGATGGCACAGAGAAAGATTCTGGTTTGTAGTTACAGCTGTTAATATGCATATGGCATTGACAGGGTTGTTTGTACCCACTGGGTATTTTTGTGTTTTTCACTTTCTACAAATAAGGTAGCTAGAATAGCAATTCAGTGGGAGATTTGGCTCAAGTTTTCAAGAAGTGATCTCTTTATCCTAGAAGGCTGAAAACTGTTCATCAGGCTCATGATGTTAACAGTGTTGCTGGCATCACAAGTAAAATACCTCATGGAACTGCCATTCTATTTAACTTTTTTTTTTTTCCTTGTGTTAATTTCAGTTCCAAAGCCCCAGATGAAGTTCAGCATCCAAACAATGTGCCCCATAGAAGGAGAAGGGAACATCGCTCGCTTCCTCTTTTCCCTGTTTGGCCCCAAGTACAACGCAGTTACCTCAACCCTGATCGACAGCTGGGTGGACACAGCCATCTTCCAGCTGCAGGAGGGCAGCAGCAAGGAGAGGGGAGCAGTGCTGCGCTCCATGAACGCTGCCCTGGGCAAGAGCTCGTGGCTGGTGGGCAGCGAGCTGTCGGTGGCAGACGTGGTGGCCTGGTGTGCCCTGCAGCACACGGGCACTGCCAACGCCGCCCCCGCCAACGTGCAGAAGTGGATGAAGTCCTGTGAGAACCTGGCACCTTTCAGCTCTGTGATGAAGCTGCTCAAGTGAGCCTGTGCTCCTCATACGGGTGTCATTTTAATCTTGTTCCACCTCAGGCCTGCTGTAGTGTCTGAGTCCTTTCTGGGCTCTGTATTTATGTTCTGCACTTGGACGGAATTCTGAAGTCAATAAAAACACTACAGCTGCCTTTTGAGTGTGACCTTCCTCTTTTGTACCTGATGCATAACATGTGTGTTTGTTAAATGATTTTAAGATATGTAAATTAGTCCTGTGTAAGTACAAGCTGTGCTCTTAATTTCTCCTGTGCAACATGAATCCTTTCTCTTGACCACAGCCTTCTGAACAAAGGCAGAAGGATGAAGACCTCTAAAGGACAGCAAAATGAAAATGCATTGAAATATTTTATGTAAAAAAGAAACATTTTATTTAACTTAGCAATATACAGTAGATTAGTTCTTCCTGTACTCAAACAGGAGAGCCTAGTCTCATGTGTTCATCTTGCTCTTCAGAAAGGAGTCTTATTCTCTCCCTCAGCTTCTCTATTTCTTCCTCTTGCTGTCGCACCTTCTGTTGTAGGTTAGAAATAACCTGAAAATGAGAGTCAGTTCATTTCAGCTGGAGCTAGGCAAGGATAAAGCCTTCCTCATCTGTTTGGATTGCATTTACAATCCACTACAGCCACATGCTGCAGCACCACAGCTACTCTGCACACTTGATACCACACCTTAATCCACAAAGTAGTAGGACAAGGAAATGGAAAAATGATAAAGTGATTCTGCAGATGTGATGAAAAGCTTCAAAAGCTTTTCTGACCTATAATAATACATCTCAACTGTCCAGTCTTCATAAAGTTACTGACAGTTAATAACCATTTATCACTGCAAGGACACCAGAAACATTAATACAGTGGCCTTTGTAATCATGAAAAGTCTCAATCACACGCACTGAAGTTCAAACAAGTGTATCCAGGCAGGGATACAAAGGGCATTTCCTTTCCCCTGGGAGGGCTGAGGTTACTGGCATCACTTACATGATCTGTGGTGTGGAACAGTTCACTGTCCCGAAGCTGAGCAGCAGTTGGTCTGTCTGTGGAGCTCTGACTGGTGAGGAGTTCCACATACTTGGCTTGAGTGGGCCATTGCTTGGAGAAAGTCTGAGGAATTTGGCCAGTCCTTAAATGTGTAAGAACAATTGTTCTTTCCATTTCTGTTCCAAATGGCTGGAAGAGTTCTAGCAGGATAACACCCATGCTGTACATGTCTGACTGGGAATGGAGTGAAGAGAAAGTTCTGTGGTAACTGCTATTTTCCTCATTAAAAAGTCATGATGTGAAAAAGTTTCACAACAATGAAGTTTGATGATAATAGGAAAAGTATTGTGATACTACTAAAGGAACACAAATTCAAACCTATATAATAGTCTCAAGATGATATTAAAAACAATTTTTGCATTAATAGTAAACTAGAAGGCAATGTTGAAATCCATGTTTCAATAAAAACATTAGTAACAGTAGGAGGAATATTTATGTATTTACTAAATACTATGTATTTAGCTACAGAAAGGTTTGATTTATTACAATTATCTATCATGTGTTAATAGGAAAAAACCCAAACAAACCCACAAAACCAAAGCTCCCTACCTTGAAATCATAGTGAGATCCCTGCAGTTGTTCTGGTGAGGCATAGAGGCAAGTCCCCACTCCTGAAGTGTGTGTCAGTCCTTTAAAAAAGTCAATTTAGACTTAGCTAGTGCTGTTACCCTTTCACTTAACAATTTAATACTTAATGATTTTAATATAAACACTGAAGCTCATTAAGCTTTTTTCTCTTACCATTTACCCTTTCTGTCTGAAACCACTGGTCTGCATCATCCCAAAGGAGGTCTTTGCAGGCTAATCCAAAGTCACCTATTTTTACCTGATGATCTGATCCATGTAGAAAGATATTTCTGGGCTACAAAACAAGACAGAGAACAATTTAAAAACATATCTATATAAAGAACTATGAAATTTCAGCTGTTTCAAAGTCTATAAAATCCAGTGTTTCACAAGTACAAGATAACTATTTAACACTTTGAGCAGTGAGAAAAAAATAGTCATTGCTGATACCAAATTATGTGTCAGCAACACCATTTGGGCTGAAAGACCATGTATCTAGAAGGATCTAGAAGAAAAAAAAGGAAAAAAAGCAAAACAGGAAAACCCCAAAGATTTACTGGAGAGATAAAGTACTTTTTTTTCTCCAGCAAAAAATGGGAAATTTGCAGAACAGTAGTCAAACAGGAACAGGCAAGAGTATACAGGAAATTAGACAGAGTAATGTAGCAGAAGGATGACTAAACACCACTGGGCTAGACATGATGTAAAACAAAATACACTTTCCTGTGTGATAAGCACAGCTGCAATGTGCTGCTTGGTTCTGGAAAGCTGCCATGAAAAAAAGCCAAATTATGAGAGACTTGAGAGCTCTGAGTGGGAAAACTGAAATAGTTCTATTCATGTACTTTGGCTTTAGGACCACTAGGGATGAGAGGTATCTAGAAAGAAAGACACTTGCTCAGGGGGCAGAAAGGAAATAGCTGATCTTCTGTTGGAGTATAAAGTAGATGTGAATCCCCACTCTTCATTTCTTCAATGCAGTTTCTTCAATTTAAAAGATGCAGCACTTTTGAACAAGTTCCTGGGCTTCTCATATCCACTGAAGTAAAGACATGATCCAGAACACCCACCCACTGGACCTCTGTCCTCAGCAACTCACATGCTGAAAGACTTTCTTGGAGTATTATAAGCACAGAAATTACTGTCTCTGCAAGGTACCTGCAAAATTACCATTAGGGGAATGTGTGGTGAAAACAATGAGCACTGGCTCAAAACCAGGCTCCCAGGAACTCTATGGAATTCTGGAATTCTTTATACAACTACCAGGTCTTCAGACATTTCCACACCTTAATCATAATCCACTTGTAAGTCAGTTTAATTGAGTATGGTACTGCTTTACAGGAGACAGTGTACCTTTCCATATGTAACAATTAAATTCTTAAGAGCCCAGGTCATGTCCAATGCAATATGAAGTTGCTTTCACTCTCCCATAATGTGAGCTACCTTTGTCTTCTTCAACCTCAAGCAATAATTTGATGAACTTACTTTAATGTCTCGATGCATCACCCCCATGCTGTGGATGTAGCAAACTCCTTCTACTAACTGTTGAAAAATTTTCATTGTCCAGGGGACATCCACGAGCTGGTATGGACCTTAAAACAATTGACATTATTTCAGCTAATTGTACTGTGTTATCTAAGTTTATGGTGGTATGTCTTGTTGAATTCTGTTTATTTATGCTGTGGAATAAATTTTTAACAGAATGAGCATATTTTAAATATGGATTTTCCTTTTTGCATCCTAATCCTTCTGCTGTTGTGCTGCCCTCTGAAATTCCCAATCTCCTCTGGCTGTAGCTGTCCTTAATAAACTTGGCATCTCATTGTTTTTATCATTTCTCACATTACTGTTTTATTAACCTACGTTGTCTTCCTGCTCTGATGACCCACATCTAACGTGTCTGTTGCCCCTTTGAGCACTCACCATTTACTCACACTTGGATTTCTGTCTCTTCATGTCTAACCTGGGGTAACGTTCACTTTTCCTCTCCTGTCACCCATGAAAGTGTGTGAAAATGATGTTTTGCAAGGGCAAATGCCCTAAATAATTCTGTCACTTCCTGATCAGGAACATCATTTTTTAGCTCATAAAGGCTAAAAGCCTATGGCTACAGGAGAGATTAGTGGAAGTCAGCCCACAGTTCACTGGTAAACCTGACTCCATGACTGAAGAGAAGAACAGATTTATCTCAATAGTGATTAAAACTAAGATGAAACATTAATCATGCACTTCATGTTTTACAATCTGTTACACACATGCTTTTTTTATACAGCCACCCCAGGGAATGGAACATGTCTCTAATGCTTTAAGAGCATTAGACTTGTTCTTCCAAATGTCAACAGTTATTGGTGCCTGCTTGGTATCAAGGCCTGAGAACTCCCCTGGGACTCAGGCAAAGTACACGTGAGATCCTTTAGACCTACTACAAATTAGCCTGCATAGCATTTTTGATTCTTGGGAACAAACTTTTAAGTTTGTTGTAACCCGTCAGGATCAAATAATGTATTTGTATTTTCCACAGCAGACAAATTAGCCTTAAAACAGCTGAGAAAAAAGTAGATTCTGTCAATAAAAAAAAAAAACTATTCCAAAAAAGGAGTATTGCCCAGACACTGATCTCCCCAGGTAACAACTATGCCTCAGGTAGAGTCATTCTTTTTTGAAGAGTTGTCTAAAACTTGGGAATTTAAATCCTTTTACCAACATCCATCATCCAGAAATTCAATACAAGCTGCTATTTGATTAAGTGACTAAAGCAACTCATGATGAAGATCTGTATTATGAGCTGCTGAAGTAAAATAAAATCAGGCAACTGAACTTCCAATGACAAAAAAACCCCACCAAAACCCTCCCAAGTAATTATGTGCTTTACAATGAATAAGTAAATTTCTAGGACAGGGATGAATCTTACTGGAATTTTCCTCTGTTCTCTTGTTGCATCTTTTATTACGGTCAACAATCCAATCCCACAAGGACAGTTCACACAACTGCATTTGCATATAAAGCATCAAACGATACTCCACCTAAGAGAAAAATAATGGGCCATGATTTTGTCACTGTAATATGAACAGTATTTCCTTAGTTATTGTCTTTAAAGCTAATAAACCCAATATTTATTAAAAATCCCCTCAAGAACCAGACACTGAAATGACATCAAGTACAGTATTACTAAACTACTGCATTCAAGAAGCGGATGCAACAATGCTATCTGGTTTGGGGGATTTTTTTTTTTGTTCCTCAAATTTTAACAAATAAAAGCTAACAAACCTGCCAGATACATACTTTAATATTCAAATTGGAGTTTAAATACTTCTAGATATACTGAACAGAGGTTCATTCCAACTTGATAGTATAAAATACTACAAAATAGAAAAAAAACCCCAAACAATTAACTTCTTGATATGAAATCAGAGAATTGTTCAAGTTGGTCCAACCATCTTTACCATGAATATGTAGCTTAGTTTCTGATAATGTACCAGTTCATCTGATAACCTGGACAACTCAAGCAGACACCTTTAAAACTGGATTTCTTGCAAGAGGGAACTCCAAACTGTAGCAGAAGCTTGAAACATTCCAGAGCTGGTTGTGTTACACAAAACATATCAGCATGGTATAAATGCTAACAGAGTTTTATAAGTACAGGCCATTCCCTGCCCAAAGCTGCTTTTCTCTTTTTCACATGTACCCCTACACTGTATGGGCACCACATGGCACACAGACACTTCCACCAATAACATCTGCATGAGCCATCATTGCTGAATGCTGAAGTTTGATGGGGCTGTTTTATGCAGCACTAGTATTTTTTTATTCATGTAGGTACTTTAAAATGACTCAAGATGACTAACACATGGAAATTTTGTCATACATGCTGACTTTTGCCAGCTCCTCTGGTCAGCTTCCTTGTCATGGTGTTTGTTACCCACTGAACTTTTGGCTCTCACTCTTTCACATTTATCATTATAAATCATTCCTCTGTCTACCAAACTGCTTTACAAACATCACTTAATTAGACAGCAGGTAAGTATATTTAAAGAGAACTGTATTTACCTCAAACTCTCCACAGAGAGCTACATCATTCTTAGAGCATTCCTCAGTGCAGGACTGACTTTCCGTGCCAGCATCTTGATCCACACTGGAATGAGGTCCCCGTGTGGAATGATTTTTCACATCAGTTGACATACTCCTAACATTATTTACAGAGTCCTCTGGTAATTCTATGGAAAATTCACATTTCTTTGGTTTCACAGACTCTTTACTGTTGCTGTTTGTAAAATCATTCCTTTCGTCTATATTTTGCACCGATTCACTCCCCGGATTTCTGAGACTGGTACTGTCACAGGACTTCTCTTCTTGTGAAGTAAGGTCAGCAAAGATTATTGAACTGTCACTTTCCACACTCTGAATGTGACAGTGATCACTGAAAATAAAAAAGGGAGAAAAATCCAAATAAGTACAGAGTTTCATCTGTCATACACCATACTGAAAACTTTTCTTTTTTCTAATTGCAAACTGCACTCCCAAGTAAGAGTTCAGCTGCTTCCCCACATAAAACTCCAGGATTACATAACTGGCAGTGCAGGTTCCAGCCACTGTAATACCCTCCCCCAGCAGGGATTTGGGACAGCTGACCCAGACAGTTCTGTGTCCCAGAGACAGTCCTGGCACACAGCATTCACTGGACATGCACGAGGCACCTCCAGCCCTTAGAACTCAGGAAGTTACACTCTATTCCTCACCCAATTCCATCTCATTGGAAGGGCTCACCACACTTCTGGGAAGCAGAAGGCCCCATCACTCCAATACGACCCCACAGCACTAATCATTGTTTCTGACTGGCACAGAACCTTTGAAGTGAACTGGAAGCCCAGTGCTACATCCTGGCACTCAGAAGCTGAGAGAGCCAAAGGAGGCAAAAGTATCTTCAGCTTATGCAACAAGAGGACAAACACTGACAAAGATAATTCTGACTTTTTTAGTTATAATTTGGAAGCAAAAAGCACTCTATGCTGAATTCTGTAGACTTTTAACGTTCCTTAAAAAAAAGCCTTCTGTTAAAGTCAAATACATTGCCACCGACATTTGTAATACTCACTTGCTACTCTCTTGCTCCAAAGATAATGGCAGCAACTCCATTATTGTTTCAGCTGTTGGATGAAAAGATAAATATGATATTTTATAAAATAAAAAATGTATGCATATATTTACTAAAAATTAGCATTTAAGCTACAGCATTTTACTGAATTTAGCTTTGTTACCTGTAGATACCTCTAGATTACCCCTATTTCTGCTGCTGCAAAAGGTGCTTGGTAAGTCAACTATGAAGAAACCCTAATATGTATTTCATTTCTCTTTAAATGAAAATATATGTCGAACAAAGTCACTAAAAGGGTTGTACTGGACTCTCAGATATTTACTTAGATTGTACCTTTAAAAAGTCAGCCTGTTCAAAATAAGGCTTATATGACACAGTTAAAGAAGCAGCTCCACAAGGCCCCAGCCTTCACATCATGCTGCTGCTGTTTTGAAGACATTTGATATTTGGGAAATAATTTTCATTAAAATGGTATTTTTATGTGAACAAGATAGTTTTTTTAGCACACTGAAGCAAATATAAAAACACCAATCTTGTAAGACAAGGAAAATCACTAAGTACCACAGACCCCATCTACAGATCTCATTAAGTACTTACAGTATCACCACTGCACACTTGTGAAGGATCCCTAGCACCAAACAGTTACATCTTTTGAGATTCTCCAGATCATTGGTTAAAAAATTTTGCCTGTTTTACCATAAACTTCCTGTGCATTTTCTTTTGTGGTTATAGCTGGCTGGGCAACAAGTCACTGACTTGGAAAGCAATAAAGCCATACAGAGCACAACCAAACCTCCCTCTAAGAGAGGATCAAAGATTTAACTGCTCAAGGCATTCAGGGAAAGGACAAGAAAGGGACCAATGGATTAGGGCTGCAAAGGGACTAAAGGATGGAATGTGGAGAGCTGAGAACAAAGAAACTGAAGAGTAGAAAAAAGAGGCTGAGAAGGTGTAAAATGAACATAAAAGTAGGTAGATTCTCAACAGTTACAGACAGGAGCTGATACACAAAAAGATCTGGTTGCTCTGTCAGTGAAACACAATTCATCAAATTTAAAAACTCTTATGTGGAAAGTGAAGTAGGAGTTTGGGTTGGTTTTCCAGATAGCAAGAGAAGTATAGAGGGAGACTTATTCTAGTTTTGCTACAACTCTGCAGCTTCAAAACATTTGTGATTTTTTTTTCTCCTATTCATCACTTTCCCCCCAATATCTGAAGTGGCTCATTGCCCAGTGTCCATCCACTTGTCAACTCACTACTTCTTGCCTTAAAAGATTTAATGGAAATTAATGCAATGGCATTGCACTGAACTTCACACAACTTTAAAATCCTCCTCATATATTACCAGAAGTCAAGCTAATACTTCCACAGTTCCAAATTTACCATTAAGCAACAGATAAGTTATTTGGTAAGGAGGGACTGAAGTGCACAGATGGATCTGGTGATCGATCACCTCTAATTTTCCTTTCTTATGGTTGTTTTAACGAGGGGAAAAAATAGTTATTTTATCAGACAAGGCATACTCTCCTGCAAATAACAGCACAGAGGTTGTAAGATGCAAGCAAGAATTACACAATATGCTGTACTTTCCTTTTGGATGTACTGTTTGGACTTGTTCCATCCAAGCAGTGTGGTAGCCTACAATGTTGGGATGCTGCAGCCCAGCCAGCACTTTAACTTCTCGTAGCACCTAAAAAGACCAGAAAAACCCCCAGTGTGACAGTTCTGAGTGCTTAGTAAACAAAAAAGATAACAAAAAAATAACAGTTTCTCACAGAGAAAGAACAGATAAGATTATTACAGTAACTGAGAAAATCTGGAAGCTTTAAAACAAACTGTGATTTTTGTGGTCGCAGAGATGATCAAATTAAAGTAATTAATATGCTTCTTTTAATGGACTTAAATATGTCTCATTTAATTTTTTAAGTAGGCATTGACAGGGTCAAACCTTTAGAAACCCAGAATGCACAAAAAATTGTATTAACATTTTTAATGTTTTGGGAAATACTAACTGCATTAATAAATTACATCAGAAGAAGCTACAACCAACAAGGAGCTACAACAGGGACAAAACACAGAAAGAAGAATACCTTCATGCAATCTCTTCTTGTAGCCTTCTTAATTTTAATTTTTTTAATAGCATAGAACTGACCATCTAACTTGTTTCTGACCTGAAATACAATAGCAATAGAACAAAATTAGATGTTAACGTGTTTAGATTAATTAATTACATCCTTTAGAACCTACTACTTTCTAAAAATTAATTTCTGCACTCTGTTGATAGGGAGCCTCACTTCTATCAGAGAATGAAACTGGGTTTAGGCCCCAGCTGGGTAAGATAAGGATACTGTACTGTTGTCTTCTTTGAGGACTGAAAACATCTAATCCAACCTTTGTGAAATACATACCCTTGCAGCTAACTTTCCATTAATTAAAAAATACTGATAGGTCCTGAGAGGTGCTTAAACAGGTTCTCAATAAATATGTGAGACCACAACTGTCCTTTACATATGGCATGTACCACATGGGGAACCTCAGGCTGGCCACACACTACAAGTATTTATTAATACACTTCAACATTCAGTTGGACAGCTTATGCTCATTTTAAGCTGATTTTTTTCAAGTAGCCACAACTGAAGCATTGGGGTGTGCAGATTAATCAGTTCCTGAGGCTGCTTAAAGTTAATATATCACAATATTTCACATGTGAAATAAGGAGCTTTCATTCACTTTAAGAGTCAGAATACACAGTAAAACATCTGATATATCCTGCTTCTGACAAACTGAAAACTAACCACAACTGAGCATCTTTTGAAAGGAAACACCAACTTCCTTCCAAGGTGCAGATTTGCAATTCTTCTATTCAAAAAAACCACTACAGCCAAAACAGTAACCCTAAATGCCAAATTAAAACTAGATATAAACAGATCAGTCATAAATGGGAGGTAAAGAATACCTTGTATACTTTGCCATATCCTCCTTTTCCCAGCCTTGCAACCTCATCAAATTCATTCAAGTATCGTGAAGTCTGTGCTTCAAAGTGAACTTCTTTTTCCCTAATCAGAAACAGTTAGGCTGCATTAAACTAAATTACAACTTGTAAGTAAGGTAAAGGTGTACACACTCTAGAAATACTATTCAATTATGAGAACTGACATTATCATTCTGTACCAGTCACTGTTTCAGTGAATACTGAAAACCAGCAGACTGCAAGAGTGTGCACATGTGCTACAAACCCACCTTCTGTGTTAACAGAAGTATTCAGAATCTTTGTTTTACATTTAAGGCCTGATAAATCTTGTTTTCCTGAATGGTGGCACCGAGTGTAAGAGTTGTAGTGAAGGAGGAATTTTCATCAGATAATTTTGAAAATTTGGAGAGATTTTTATTTTTTTCCTATGTTTTCAGAGCCAAAATATGAAATGCAGTATTAATTAAATTCAGAGTGGAACACAAAACTTAAGGGAGGGAGTTAAGTTTAGTATTTCTACATGCTTTGAATACATACCCAATTGCACGAAGCTCTCTGTTATCCAGTTCCTAAGAAACAACAAAATCCAACATGAAGACGTGCCATACAGAAAGAATAACAGATCTATTGTGCCACCAGCACAGACAGCTTAATCAAAACAGAAACTACAACCATGTTCTTACAAGAAAATGAGGTTACTGACAGCCATTCACATGCTGCAGAGAAAGCTTCACCAAATTAAAGTACTATTATCCCACTGGTAATCTGTTAACATCTCTCTGCTAGAGAGATTACTGCCCTCTCAGAGTTCTGCTGGCAAACAGGATAAAATGAGGGCTCTAAAATGTGCTTAAGACAAAATTAACTAGCTTAGGTCGAGCAGCAAGAGAAGCAAACTGGTCTGATTCAGCCTGAAGCACAGTACATAAATTATGCCCTCCACTAATGTAAATACAAGGGTGTTAAGAAAACCAACAGTTTAAAGTTGAAAATGGACGTCTGTCCGTTGTCAAAAAAAAGCTGTAGCAATACTTAAAACACCTTGCCTGTGCTTATAAACATTTTAACTACTTTTTTAAGGGTACAAAATACTGATGGCTTCAAAAATTTTGTTTTTCACCAACAGAACCAGAACATGCCATCCCAAACAACTCTGTGTAATTACTAAAGCGACCCAATCCATTATTAAAAGAACCCCCAAACAAAAGCTCCTTAAGGCAGAGGTTGCTAAAGACGTGTAACAAAGCTTACCCCGTTAAGTATTTGTTGATTAGCTGCTTTCATCAGCTCAGTAATGGCTCTATTGTGCTGCAGTCTTACAGTACTAAATTCATCACAGAAGGCAAAAGGAGAGAGCAGCCCTGTTCTTGTGAAAGCCTGCCGAAGTACTGCACAAAGGAACAGAGAAAGGTTAGACACATTAAATACAGCCTGCCAATAAGACTATGTAAATGAGAAACTTTATTGGAAAGGTAACACATCTGAAAAACTGAACGGTCCCTCCTACTCTAATGCTGGTTCCGTACTCTTTGCAATAAAAACTAATTAAATCCAAAGTCGAGCTGCTCTCTCTGGGAATTCCTTTGCATTTGTCAAGCCCTTCAGGGTCATAAATGCATCTCGTTTTCTTCCCCATTTCAGCTGATGAATTATACAAACATCCACCCCTTCACTTACATTTTACTTTTGGACTAATTTTTATCAGCGAAAAGAAAAAATTCAAAGCAGGTTCATCAATTAAAATGACTCATTTATAATCAAAAGTGGTAATGTCAAGATTTTCTGATTCCCATCCAAACCCACAGACTTGTGCACATCCTCGTAATAAAGAATGAAGTCACTCCCTTCTACCACCACCCCAAGCACCTCATCTTTCTAAGTTGGGGTAAAACAACTGTGACAGATAAAAAACCCTAACAAATGCTGGAGATGGGTGCAACTGCAGAGATGCTACAAAAAGGTAGTTAAAAGTTTTAGGATTTCCAAGGTCTTAAAACAAGGCTGCTCACAAGAGTTTTTTCAGGTGTTTCTTTGGTACCAGTATTTCACAAATCAGCCTATTATTTGATCTTTTAAAGGAGATAAAGTGTATGGGAAGTGAACCAGCAAGAAATCAGGAATTTTGCTACACAAGCCTTACGGAAACAGTTACACACACTAGAGAAGTGGGAAAACCCCACCCATGAGAACATGAATACACGAGGCAAAACCACAAAACAGACAAAACTATTAGAGTATGGGTTTCTCTTATTCATAGAATCTATACTATCTGGGAAATAGGTTTAAATTATACCAATGGAGGAACGTAATTTTCCATATATAAGTACACACAAGCAGTACACACACACACTTTGGAAGATGTCCAGGTTGTTTTTTAATGTTACTCTCACAAAAGGAGGAATTTTGGAAGGGTTTTTTTTCCCTCGATATTTTTTTGCTTGGTAAATATTAAGACCCAGGGCCAAACATCTATATCAGACTTCAAGAAGAAAAAAATCCCTACAGTTGTCTGCACTGTTGTTACTGGATGTTATAAATGGCTTCAATTTTAACTATGAACTATGAGATTTTATTTTCTACAATCATGTACAGTAATGAGAAAAACCTTAGATATTGTTTCTCAAATGCATTAAGTCTATGCATAAATGAACAAAATACCCAAGGTAAGTCACACACCAAGAAGACAGGTTTTAAAAGTAACACTTCACACTTAAAAGATGCGACCTCCCTGAATGAAAAAGACTTTAGGGCAAAATAAAGGATTTTCCCAGAACACAATTCTGAAAAACTTAATGAAGACTATGTTACAGCTAATTATTTATAAATATTTGTATTAAATTCCTCTTCTACCTGTGTTTTTAGATCACATTTAACAGTTACATAATTTACACTGCTGCCCTTCTCATGATGCAACTCACATGATCCTTACAACTGTCTGATCCTTACATCTGCAGCAATATTCTGTTACTGTTTTCAAAATAAGACAAGTTGTCATTCCCAATTAAGTTGATTCAGGCTATTCATCCTCTTCACAGAATTACTCTTGTCCCAACGGGATGAAACCTACAGCTTTGTATTGATATTACACTGCAGTTCTGCACAGGATATTGCTGTAAGGCAGTTTAAGAGACAGGAAGGAACTACTCTTACTAACCTCGGAACAAACACCTCGAATGTACGGGGTTGTGCGTGTACATGTGGCAGAGATGCTCCAGCAGCGACACAAGCAGCAGCTGGTTTTGGATGGTCGAAGTGAACTTCACGAACTTTTGCGACCCGTTTGCAACTCGCAGCTCCGCCGGGACGTCAGACTCTGGAAGGGGACAGGCAGACGAATGAACTTAGGTCTCGGTACACGCCTATTGACCTAAACATCAAACCAACCTACAACCCACAACAGCTTCAACACAACCCTGGCTCACAAAAGAGGCACCACGTGAGCTGCCACTGAGCGAGTCGGTTAAGACGCTAATTAGGAAGCCAATTAATTTTTCTAAGCATGCACGGAAAGAAGCTGCCCGGGGAGGACGAGGCGCTCCGTGCCCGGAGAGGGGGAGCTCGCCCCGCGACCGCAGGGCAGGGCCTGCCCGCTCTTGCATCACCCTCAGAGCGCAGGGGAAGGCAGCGGCTCCGCGCTCCTGCCCGCCCCGCCAGCCGGGGGGGAGCCAGGGCAAAAGGCCGCCCTCCCCGCTGCCCCCCAGGGCCGCCCCCGGCCCCGCTTACCGTCAAAACGCGGCTCCGGGTTCTCCTCAGGGAACTCGATGGCGGGCGGCGCCCGCAGAGCCGCGGCCCTCCCGCCCCGCCACATGCCGGGCACCGCGGGGCCCTCTGCTCTGCGCGGCGGGGCCCGCCCGCCTTCCCCGGGGGCGGCCCAGGGGGCCGGGCCAGCCCTTATGGCCGCTCTTTGAGCTCGGAGCGATAAAACATGAACCGGAGGGACAAGCCGGAGAGGGGGGAACTGCGGCGCGGGGACGGGCGGGCGCTCGCACCGCAGGTCCGTGGCGGGGAGCGGAGCGTCCACTCCCCTCCGCCCGGGCACCGGCACCGCCCGCGCCCCGCGGGAACCCCGCGCCCGGGCCGGGGGTCGCCGAGCCCCCTCTAGCGGCTCCCGGCCGCGGCACAGGGGCGGTGCCGGTCCCCGTGTGACCCGGAGGCGCTCGCTGCTCCCCCCGCCGCCGCCGCCGCCTCCTCCTCTCCTCCCCCCGCCCGCCCGCCTGCCCGGCCGGCGCCGGGCCCCGGATGCAAGAGGCCGGCGGAGGGACGTCATTGTTCCCCGACGGGCTGTAACAGGAGGCGGAGCGGGCCGGGCTGAGGCGGGGGCTGCGGCGAGGGGGACCCGGCAGCGCCGAGTCAAGCGGGGCCGAGCCAGGTAATGGGGCTGGGGGGGAAGCGCCGGGCCCGCCGGCGGCCCCCGGCACAGCCCGGCGGCGCCGCGTGCGGCTCCCGCCTGGAAATCAATGGGCCGGGGGGAGGGGCCGGCCCGGGAAAGGGAAGGGAAAGCGACCGGCGGGAGCAGCCGGCACAGCCCAGCCCAGCCCACCGCGCTGGGGCGCGGGCCGGGAGCTCGGCCGCTGCCCTCCCGCCTGGCGGGCAGCCGGAGGGGGTGGGACCCCCGGGCGGGGCGGGGCGCCGTCCCCAGCACGCGGCGGAGGGACCCAGCCCCGCCGCCGCCACCCCCTGGGCCGGCGGGACCGGCCCCCTCCCGGCGCGGCGGTGCCTCCGCGCCCGCCCTTCTCCGTTCCGCGCCGGGGTCCCGCCGGCGCCCGCCCGCCTCTCCTTCCTCCTCCTCCTTCCTCCTCCTCCTGCTGCCGCCGGCGTGGGGGACTCGGCGTGGCTTCTCCGCGTCCCGGCGCGGCCGGGAGGGCGGCCGGGGCGGCCCAGCCCCGCGTCCCGCGGCGGGAGAGGCGCCGAGCCCCCGCCTGGCCCCGCGTTGTTCCCGCTCGGCGCGGCGGC